>NC_058190.1:71479-371479 GCF_907165205.1 Coccinella septempunctata
CATCACTATTCCCCATATATTAACCCACCCAGGGCCCCTTCTGCCCCCCTTCCCCGTTAGAGTGTTGATACTACAAAAAAATTACAACTACTTATATCTCGTAATTTATTCATAATATTACCGTATTTATAGGTTCACAAAAGTCGTAATTGTAAATAAAATATACCAACCCAATTTGATCGAGATCGGCCCAGTAATGAGGGAAATAGAGGGTCTTTTTTACCAAGTCCAAAAGGTCGATAACTCCGGAACCGCTAAAGCGATCCCCATAAGTGAGGTGTCAAAATACTCCTTTTTCCAAGTAGAATCTACTTACCAAAATTGATCGACATCGGCTCGGTAGAAACAGAGATATAGGGTGTCTCTCGAAAACTGAAGATCATCAATAACTCCGAAACAACTGTATATCTGACTGTACCTACGGGTTCAGAAAACTCGTTATAAAAAGTACCTTCTTGGTACCAAGTTTCATCGCGATCGGTTGGTGAACGAGCGAGATATAGGGTGATCCTTGTCAGAGCAAAAGGTCAATAACTCCGAAACCGTTGGGAATCCAGCTGTACCTAAGGGTCTCAAAGATGCGTCTTTCGACGTAGAATCCACCCAGTAAATTTCATCGCGATCGGTCGAAGAATAAGGGAGAAAAGGGGAAAACCTTGAAAACACAAAAACGGCTATAACTCCAAAACCGTTGGGAATCCGACTGTACCTAAGGGTTCAAACGAACCGTCTTGACGAGAGGAACATCCCCACCAAGTTTCGTAGCGATAGGACACATAATAAGCGAGAAATTGGCAAAACCTTGAAAAAACAAAAAATCGTCATAACTTCTACAATTTTCAAGATACAGAATATTTATGTTACTCTTTCTAGGAGACATCTCGACGATTCTGATCGATTTATGGCATAAAAAATTTAAGACCAAAAAAGTCCTCCACCGCCACTTTCAAGATCCACCCTGTATATTTTATGGTCGCAATCGATTCTGTGACCCTCAATGATCATACGTACCAAATTTCATCGAAATCCGATCACCCCATCCCTTCCAAGTATGCACACCCCTGGTTATTAAGGCATTACACCCCTATTACAATACTCCTGAATGCATCTCACCCGTTTTCTATTAATTTTAAATCACTATACATCACTATTCTTCATATATTACCCCACCCAGGGCCCCTTCTGCCCCCCTTCCCCGTTAGAGTGTTGATACTACTACAAAAAGTAGAACTACTTATATCTCGTAATTAATTCATCATATTACCGTACTTATAGGTTCGAAACATTCGCAATAGCAAATAGCATACTTTCACCAAGTTTGATCGCGATCGGCCTATTAATAAGGGAGATAGAGGGTCTTTTTTACCAAGTCCAAAAGGTCGATAACTCCGGAACCGCTGAAGCGATCCCCATAAGTGAGGTATCAAAATACTCCTTTTTTCCAGGAGAATCCACTTACCAAGTTTGATGAAAATCGGCTCGGTAGGAACGAAGATATAGGGTGTCCCTTGAAAACTGAAGATCCTCAATATCTCCGAAACTACTGTATATCTTGCTGTACCTAGGGGTTCAAATGACTCGTTATACAAAATACATTCTTCGTACCAAGTTTCATCGTGATCCGTTGGCGAACGAGCGAGATACAGGGTGATCCTTGTCAGAGCAAAAGGTCGATAACTTCGAAACCGCTGGATATCCAGCTGTACCTAAGGGTCTCAAAGATGCGTCTTTGGTAGTAGAATCCACACACCAAATTTCATCGCGATCGGTTGAAGAATAAGGGAGAAAATGGGGATACCTTGAAAACACAAAAACGCCTATAACTCCGAAACCGTTGGGAGTCCGACTGTACCTAAGGGTTCAAACGAACCGTCTTGACGAGAGGATCCTCCCCACCGAGTTTCATAGCGATAGGACCCATAATAAGCGAGAAATTGGCAAAAACTTGAAAAAACAAAAAATCTCCATAACTTCTACAATTTTCAAGATACAGAATATTTATGTTACTCTTTCTAGGAGACATCTCGACGATTCTGATCGATTTATGGCATAAAAAATTTGAAACCAAAAAAGTGCTCCACCGCCACTTTCAAGATCCACCCTGTATATTTTATGGTCGCAATCGATTCTATGACCCCTAAAGATCATACGTACCAACTTTCATCAAAATCGGATCACCCCATCCCTTTGAAGTATGCACACCCCTGGTTATTAAAGCGTTACACCCCTACTACAATACTCCTGAATGAATCCAACCTGTTTTTTAGCAAATCTACAATAATTCCTATCACTATTTCCCATATATTAACCCACCCAGGGCCCCTTCTGCCCCCTTCCCCGTTAGAGTGTTGATACTACAAAAAAATTTGAATTGCTATTACTCGTAATCAATTCATAATATTACCGTATTTATAGGTTCGAAACATTCGCAATAGTAAATAGAATACTTCTACCAAATTTGATCGAGATCGGCCCAGAAATAAGGGAGATAGAGGGTCCTTTTTACCCAGACCAAAAGGTCACTATCTCCGGAAGCGCTGAAGGTATTTCCATAAATGAGGTGTCAAAATACTCCTCTTGAAATGCAGATTCTACTTACCAAGTTTCATTAAAATCGGCTCGGTAGGAACCGAGATATGGGGTGCCCCTTAAAAACTGAAGATCATCAATAACACCGAAACTACTATACATCTCGCTGTACCTAAGGGTTCAGAAAACTCGTTATCAAAAATACCTTCTTCCTACCAAGTTTCATCGCGATAGATTGGAAAACGAGCGAGATACAGGGTGATCCTTGTCAGAGCAAAAGGTCAATAACTCCGAAACCGCTGGATATCCAGCTGTACCTAAGGGTCTCAAAGATGCGTCTTTCGACGTAGAATCGACCCAGTAAATTTCATCGCGATCGGTCGAAGAATAAGGGAGAAAATGGGGAAACCTTGAAAACACAAAAACGTCTATAACTCCGAAACCGTTGGGAATCCAGCTGTACCTACGGGTTCAAACGAACCGTCTTGACGAGAGGAACATCCCCACCGAGTTTCGTAGCGGTAGGACACATAATAAGCGAGATATTGGCAAAATCTTGAAAAAACAAAAAATCGTCATAACTTCTACAATTTTCAAGATACAGAATATTTATGTTACTCTTTCTAGGAGACATCTCGACGATTCTGATCGATTTATGGCATAAAAAATTTAAGACCAAAAGAGTGCTCCACCGCCTCTCTCAAGATCCACCCTGTATATTTTATGATCGCAATAGATTCTGTGACCCTCAAAGATCATACCTACCAAATTTCATCGAAATCCGATCACCCCTTCTCTTAAAAGTACACACACCCCTGTTTATTAAGGCATTTCAACCCTATTAGAGTACACCTCAATTCATCTAACACGTTTTCTAGTAAATCTATATCAATATAAATCACTATTCTCCATATATTAACCCACCCAGGGCCCCTTCTGCCCTCCTACCCCGTTAGAGTGTCGAACAAAACTATAATTAATACTAAACTACCTTTCCGATAAATCCCTATTTTCAATATATTAACCCACCCAAGGCCCCTTCTGCCCCCCTTCCCCGTTGGAGTGTCGGACAAAACTATAATTAAAACTAAACAACCTTTCCCATAGATAAATATTTTCAATATATTAACCCACCCAGGGCCCCTTCTGCCCTCCTTCCCCGTTAAAGCGTTGGACAAAACTATAATCAAAACTAAACTACTTTTTTGACAGATCACTGTTTTTAACATAGTTACCCACCCAAGGCCCCTTCTGACCCCCTTCCCCGTTAGAACGTTAGACATAAATGAATAAGTAAATACTTCACATTCCAAAATACCACACAGCGCATCCACCATAATGGTATTTCTACGTTTAATATTCATAGTCACACATATATTATATTAAACTATATTTAGAAACAGTAATAATAATTGAAAATAACGTGATTTATAATACTGAATCCTTAGTACTATTACTCACTAAATATAAAATGTACATGTAACGTCTTATCATATGAACATTCATATTCTTCCATTTTCCATCTTCGGACTTCCTACAAAGTAGCAATATACGATAGAATAACGGTCAGCAACTACTATAACATTATATAATTCTGAATAATCATTCACTCTTCACTAACTAACAAAAAACATGCGATCCGCTTCTACTACATAACCTCCAATCTTTTGACACATTCCGATCTCCTATTCCTTCTACAAGTTTCTCTCAATTATCTACTTGTCGAAGTGAAAATTATCATTATATTTCCAGTGCTTCCGTAACTGCCATCAAGTAGTACCTTTCACCTTCATGTATTTCTGAAAAAATATAGGAATTACCTGTCGTTCGTACAATACAAATCAGATAACGAACAATATACCTTCTAAAATAATGCATCGCTTGTCACCTATCCATCGACAAGGACTGCAATCACTAACGACATCACTTGACGATACAAGAACAAATCGTAGCATGACATCCCAAATAGTATTTTATCACCTTTATGTCCACAACACTTTTTAAGGTATTCCACCTATTTAACCATTGTAAATTCATCCTCAAGAACACTTCCATTATACTCTTGTACTGACTTCCTTGTGTATATCTTGAACCGTTCCAAACCCTCTAACTTGGGATATATCGTAGATCAACTCTGAAATCACAATAATACATGATGAATAGCAAAACCACTTACTTTTTAATACCTTACATTTCCCAATAATGCTCCAATACCATAAATATCTATTACTTAGATACTGATTATGTAAATAGCAATGTTATTGCTAGAGACAACGTTTCGAGTGAAGTTCGCCAATGATCAATGACAATGACATAATGTGTCAAATTCGCAAGTGTCTTTTCTATCCGTCAGGGAATACCAACTTGAAATCCACTATAATGAAAGGCTCTTAGCGACTCCGGAGTACCCCCTATAAAGAGAGGTTATGTAGAAGGCTGCGGCAACTATGTCTTTTCCATGCCACCCGAGACGTCACTCATTGCTGTCATATTCAAATTATTTAAATGCTTATCTTACTACTTTCGTATTTCTCCGCTAACTCCGTCCTTCTAAACGGTTACAATGCCTTTTCCCATATTTTATATTAAAAGACACACTATTTCCAATAATTCGTTAATTACTGAATTGATAAATGTAATGTTATTCATTTCCTACGAATTTTCCACTTTTTTTCATTTCGTTCGATTCTTTCAAAACTACTCGAGTACGACCCTGTTCTTTTCCACGAACGGACAGTTTTTCTCTTTCCACGCATCATTTCCCCTTCCCACACACCATTTTTTGCATAGCAACAACTGCAATAATGCGACAAAAAACAAATGACCATCTGTTCATCAATTTTTTAACCAATCAGAGGGCAGTACGCCACATTGCGACAAAAATTAGCTGACCTGATTTTCATTGTCTGAATAATCCTCCTGCGATTAAGTGGTTTTGCGATATTTTTACGAACTTGACTAGAATTTTCCTACAAACTGTATTAGACAATTTCCTTTTAATTTCGTTTTTTAGTGCGTTTCCTTTCGAACTTCCTCTTTATTTTTGCTTATCAGAACTGTGTTTTTGTTTTTCCTTATCTTCGAGAAGTATAGTTTTAGTTTTAAATTTTTTTAAACAAACTGTGAGTGCACAAAATGGCCAGACGGCTGAATACCGAAGAGGTGGAGGACGTGCGATATAGATCGGACGTGGATTCGTACCTGGTCCTTAGCGAGTAAGTACTAAATATATTAATTATATGCAATAATATCGCAACTGTATACATTAATCGTTACACCCAAATTACTGCTTTTTCCACTTTCTCGATCCCCCATTACTATCCAAACACTGCGTCATATTATTATTGAAAACGCTCTTTTTTCCACTCCATTATCACAACGTACATCAGGGTTGAACGTTTCGAATGACATACTATCGTAGTCGTTTCACAATTTCCGAATTTTCTTTCGATCTCCCTTCGTTATTATTATCTTCCTTGCATTCGTTATTTGTTATTTATACCGAAATATTAAACTGCATAATGTAAGACACTTCTCAATCGCAATCGATGTCGCAATGTTGTTCTCGTTTTCAGATCCTTAACGGCATTCAAAATTGCGGATACGATGCGCATCAAATTCGATCGCACCACCAAGCCCTGCTATAATTCTAAGATTCTCGGTGTGCTGAGGGAACGATACGGTTTCAAATACCACCGTGAATTTCATCTCGGTGGATCCGGTATTTACAACACCTTCGTGCTGGCGCTGAACGAGCACAAATCAATTCCCGTAGGAATCAAAGAGTACTTCATCAGTACCGTTTTGCGAGCCGGACTGGACACCTTGCGGGATGACAGCAAAACAGTCACCCACGGCATCCCGCAAGGTAGCTCCTGCGACGGCACGCAAAACGTGAAGCTGTTCGCCGAAGACGCATCCGCTGTTTGGCGCAAAGTGGATAGCTTCGTGATGGAAAAAAGAGAGTACGCCGCAAACGTAAGGGAGCAGGGTTTGCAACGGTGGTACGGTACCGACTTAAACTTTCAATACTACGACGTCGCGTACCTGTACTACCGTTGCAAACACGGCGTGATAGCCGAACCTGCCACTATAAGAAATAACCTAGAGACCATAATATCCGCGGAAGACAGAGCCTCTATTCTGCTGATACAGCTTCATTTCGGATCGGTTCTGAACCATCCGAAAAAACCGCTCTTCCTCCATATCCCGACCGCACGTGAACGACTGGAGGCCGGCAGAGAGCACGTGATATACCGCGTCCACAACACCCTCCACGGCGGGTATATCACGTGCCAACAGCCGTTCGGTAACGTTTATCCCGAGATCACCTACCTCCAGTCGTACGACCCCACTTACCATATGGTAAGGGCTTTGCGAAAGTCCAACATCGCCATCCATACGGTATTTGGGGAGTTTCGCACGTGCGGTAATTACGTAATGAGAAAGACGGAGTTCATGAACAACTTTGAAACTTCCCACCGCCACAGACTAGAGCATATCAAAAACAATCTGCAACTTCGAATTGAGTACGTAGCGAATTTCGACGGTTACGAAGAGGCAATGACAGCCTTAGAGCCAACGTCTCCGTACCTCTCTCTAATTCGGGACACCTTCACCGTACAGCGGCGCGAGGGACGAGGCGAAAGCCTCTGTTGCTTAGCTACCTTCGATGGCGACTGGAAGCAACACATCAACTCCACCGCCATCACCTACCTCAAAGAGGTGATAGATGCGAGACAGTCCTGGAAGGAGGACCCTTCCCGCGACGCCGCCCGTCGAATGTACGACGCCGAGCTGAAACTTAAATATTTCAACGACGGAACGACTAGACTATTAGACTACAACCGACTCAAGTCACTTGTGTTATCCAGTAGCCTCATCGACGACGACGACGACGACGACGACGACGACGACGACGACATGGAAGGTGCACAACAACGAGGCTTACTGAGATACGCAGTGATGGACTACGACCCTGACCACATACTGACTAGAACCTTCACCTTCCAGACTATGAAACTATATCATACGAACATACCAGTACCTTGGTTCCGCGAACACATACTGACTTACTTGACGGCCGCGGACAGGTACGACGTTATAACGAGACCACACATAGTACTGATGAAGGCAATAGCCCACTTGTCTTTCAGGAAATACGGACCGAACCTGACCTCTTGGACGAGACTAAACACAAAAGACTTTGGATCGACGCACGTACGCCACCTTTACGGAAGACGCAGACGAGAGTACGGACGCCGATGGCGAATCATCGGGACGCTCGACCCACGACAAGTAGTTGCAGCCATAGAGACGCCGACCCATAACGGGTTCGCCCTCTTGATGGCTGCAACTACGGCCAACACACACTACAAACGTGACGAACTAATACGATACGTATACGAAAACGTGAATTACTTTCCCGCGTACCCCGTAAGTAAATCCCTAAGGGGTATGTACGAGTGGTACCGGGTTAAGTTGACGGACGAGGACGAAAACGACGACGACGACGACGACGACGAAAACGACAACGACGACGACGACGACGAACAGCATGACGACCATGACGAAGACGTGGGCGATGACAATGACAACAACAACAGCGACGACAGCGTCAACAGCGACGACAACGACAATAGACAACAGGAACCAGACACCGCACCGACGCCGACGGACCTGGCGGAGCCGAGTACTTCGACGGGACGGCGTCGTCGACCAACCCTACCAAGGTTGGTCATCACGAGACCATCCTGCATGGGCCCTCAATCCCCAACCCTTTCCCATACCCCTCCGACTCCCGCCGAACACCTGCGGGAGCCGAAGAGATGGCAGTATTCCTCCTCCCAGGACTGCGTCATCGTCAAGCATGCCGTCGCCAACCTGGGTAGCGTAAGCAACAGGAGTTTCTGGCGCACGGCTGTGGAGGAGGTGCCCGAATTGAGAGGACGGAAACCGTTCGGGGTACGGAGCCGTTTGCTCACGCTGATGAAGACCTCAGAAATTAATAACTACGCTACACAATTCGAAGTTGCAGCATTGTGGACAGAGCTGAGGAACCAAATGAAGTAAATTTAACAAAAAAACAACAATTTTTTTATATAGTCCATTCAATAATTTCCACTATCCCGATAAACCTCAGAAAAACCGTCATGTCTATAATCCACATCCCCGAAATTAAGACGCAACTTGATTTGTCGCCACACAAGAATTGCAATAATTTCTGTAGTTTCAACCACAGAAATGGATTATAGCAACATAACCTATTATTTACTACTAATAATCCTACTTCTAATATATATACCTCCACTTTCCTGCTCTCTTCGATTAAAATAAGAACACTACAAATAACAAATTATATTAAACAACTAACTGCAATATAATACTGCGTGTAATAGATCAACGAACCTAAATAAACACGTATTCCACCTAGAATAATGGACAATTACCAACGTAACTTCCAATTTCCATCACCGATCAATCGAGGAGAAAGTAATTGTTAAATGGACTATAAATAACACAAATTCCTTCAAATGTAGTTCATGCATTTTATTCCTCAGCTCTGTCCTTTCAACATCAAATACGAAAATCGAGAAATGCATCTGTGGCGGCGGATGAAGTAAAAGTTCGATTCTGGATTTTCATCAAGTATCATCTATCAACAACATGCATATCCCAATCGATAATTTGACAGTCTCTCGTTTTCCAAACTGAAATCAGTGAAACCTTTGCATTTCTGAAAATATGAATGAAATACCAATCGAGACAGATTGAATGAACATGCCATAATCATAATTTGAGGCTAGAATGATATTCTGAATGCTCGTACCTAAATTATCGATTGAAAACAAAATGAAGCTCATTCATCAATACAATACAAACGTTGTTCATAAACAAGTAACTCCGCCTTTCTCAACGTAATAGATATAGAGGAGTAGCAGTTCTGTATCAACAGAATAGATGTATCAAAAAGTAAGTCCTTAACTTCATATCACTACACAGTGATCCTTTCAGTCACCTCATATACTTCCAGGTTCATTATGGATTCTCATCGAATATCAGCTATATCGATATACACAGTATATCTTCCCTTTCCTTTATCCATCACGAAGCATATCAATGCTCTCGGCAAACAGTTTCAACTGATGAAAGTCACACTCTTTTCCCACATCGACTCGTTTTACGAATATAGAGCGCCAGCACTTAGGTGTTAACAGATGATATGCATACAAGCAGCACCATACCGAACCTTAGAACGTAAATACATGGAATGGACATTGACATGCTATGAATGTATTTGTTATGATACAAACATAAATACATCTATATAGCACCTACCTTTTTGTACAAAAAATTGACTTGATAATAATGTCAAATTCAACTATCTCAATTTTAATTGGCGACTCTAAGCAACTACCTCACTCCAGTCTTCGGACAACAACAAATGTTTCTTTTCCATTCCTTGTATCTACACTCCGAATGCCAAATAGCATCCACTAATCATTCCTTCAGCCATCGAGATGACTTAGTTTTATAGTGGCACGTTAAGCGCATCGTAGAAGCACCTAAGGCATCAGCACACAACAGTATTACACCCACGCACCGGAGGAAACCACAGTTCCACTATGGAGTTTCATCAAGTATCCAGCATATCCATCACACATCTGTCTCTCTGGCATTAGAAGGAACAATCTGAGTAGCAACTCCGTCGATCAACAAATACCCATCCAGGACCCCTCTCTGACACACCGATCCTGCTCAATTATTGGACAAAACTTACATAACATCTGAACTATATTCATAAGTAGATCAATATTTTCAATATATTAACCCACCCAGGGCCCCTTCTGCCCTCCTAGCCCGTTAGAGTGTTGGACAAAACTATAATTAAAACTAAACTACCTTTCTGATAGATCAATATTTTCAATATATTAACCCACCCAGGGCCCCTTCTGCCCTCCTAGCCCGTTAGAGTGTTGGACAAAACTATAATTAAAACTAAACTACCTTTCCGATAGATCAATCTTGTCAATATATTAACCCACCCAGGGCCCCTTCTGCCCTCCTACCCCGTTAGAGTGTTGGACAAAACTATAATTACAACTAAACTACCTTTCCGTTAGATCCATATCTCTATTAATAAAAGAAGATGTATGGTTTACTTCAAAATGCTTTATTGTTCAAACGATCGCACCAAATTGGACCATTCTTTTTTTTTGTGTTTATTATTGTTAGGGCAAGGTTTATATAACAACATATTCCCAAATGAAATTGTACAGAACAGACAAAATGGCATTCCTTTTTCTTACGACCAATCGAGCAATCACGATGAGTTAGTTATTATTATTATTATGTACCCTAGAAATTATTTAAATGGCAAAACTAGATTTGCCAAGTCAGCTAGTTTTCAATATATTAACCCACCCAGGGCCCCTTCTGCCCTCCTACCCCGTTAGAGTGTTGGACAAAACTATAATTACAACTAAACTACCTTTCCGATAGATCAATATTTTCAATATATTAACCCACCCAGGGCCCCTTCTGCCCTCATACCCCGTTAGAGTGTTGGACAAAACTATAATTAAAACTAAACTACCTTTCCGATAGATCAATCTTTTCAATATATTAACCCACCCAGGGCCCCTTCTGCCCTCCTACCCCGTTAGAGTGTTGAACAAAACTATAATTAAAACTAAACTACCTTTCTGATAGATCAATATTTTCAATATATTACCCCACCCAGAGCCCCTTCTGCCCTCCTACCCCGTTAGAGTGTTGGACAAAACTATAATTGAAACTAAACTATCTTTCTGATAGATCAATATTTTCAATATATTAACCCACCCAAGGCCCCTTCTGCCCTCCTTCCCCGTTAGAGTGTTGGACATAACTTAATATATTGTTAATCAGTACATATTATATGTTCCTTTTTGATATACAAACTTGTCCATCCATTTTCATCGAAATACACTTATAACCATAATTCTTCCTCTGTTCTGTATGTATCACCAAACTATTGTTTCAATTAACATGTAACAACTAAAGATAGTCAACTGTTCTCCGTACTTATCCATTTCTCTCTCAAACTATATCACATTATGTGAAACTTGATTTGTATAAACAATAACTCAAAATATTATTATTGAAAAGCATGTCTTTGAAATAAATGTCCTCCTCCTCTATACATAACATAATGATGTCTAAAATGTGTTTATTTCAAGAATATATTAACAATTTTGTATTCCATTAATTACAATATTAGTAATATATAACATATTGATCCATTCTATTTACTTCCTTTTCCATTCCATTGATAATAAATGCTCCCCTCGAGTAAATATACCTGCAATAAATAACAATGAAAATTTCAATGTATTTTACACATCTCTGTACTAAATACTTAATAATATATTGTAAAAATGTCGGCAACGGCATTGATCCATATCAAAATGTTGTATGTATACCAATAAATACCTGTTAGTTCATATAGTATAAAATCTTTCCATTCCTTCATTGTCTATCATTTCACCATATACCAACGCATGATATGTAGCCCATACTACTTCATACTGAATGTAATGATAAGAGTATCAATATTCCTTCCATTTACTCGATAAGAACAGAATTTCAGCTTACATCAGAGAACCTGGCTTGCATATGCCTACAATTTTTTCAAATACTTAGTCATTATTCATATCTTCTATCATAACAACGATGAGGTTATCTGGTTATTTATGTGAATCATTCTGCGATAACAGAATAACTATAACAGTTTGTAACAGTTATCACGAAATAACGTTCATAACAACTTTATAAATATCGCCCAATCATTATACTGATATATAATTTGCCATCAATTACGTATTTAAATAGCTATACGTCGTTCCCTAGAATCCATTAAAACATTCCAAATCATCAAAATTTCAAAAAATAATACATTCAATTCAAGCCGATAATTCTGATTGCCACAACAAGACAGTACGTCAGTTATGTCACTGCCATTGTCATAACCGAAATATTCTCAATTCTCGAAATTATTAAAATATAATTGTAATATCATTGATTAACTAATTAATAAATCCCAAGTAAGTCTTCGACAACACATTTATACCTATCAAATCTCTTGATCTCCCACTCATTTCAGGTACTCCCAGGCACATTCTGAACAATTAATACCACTACGTAAATGTTTTACCAACTATTATACAATAATGAGACTTCCTTCATTTTACAAAAGCCCTTTGGGATAAACATAATAAATCGATAGTAATGAGGATATACATTATAAATACTTCTCCAATTTGTATTATACACTTTCCGATCTATCTTCGTAAAGCTGATATCAACAATTCTACACTGACAGTACAACATAACGATACCTGAGCAAGGGGATATAACAGATCACTGTAAAAAGGTCCTATATCAATTACCAATGCATTATATCCAATATCAATTATGTTACACTGAATCGTTGCCTTTCTTTCTTTCAGACCACTGTTGAGATCAATAATGTAGAACACATCTAACCTTCTATTAGAAATTTCTTGAACTGAAAGCCTACATATTTGTACTTATGGATAATGACATACATATTATTTATTTACACTGAAAAACAATTATACTTCTGGTAAGTCATACAAGTGACACAATATACAGCAATCTTAAGATATTCATAACCAATAAATAACACATAACAATCTAATCGTATCATATTTATACGTCCTCTTCCTGTCTAGTATTCCCATTATGTATCCTCGAAACAATGTTCCTTACTGTTGTTTACATACTCTTCTTCAGTATATTTTATCTGAAATAACAATTTAAAAGATTAATGAACATAAATATCATAACGGAAGTATATACTTGAAAACATCAATATATTAACCCACCCAGAGCCCCTTTTGTCCCCCTTTCCCGTTAGATTGTTACACAAATCTACAATCGCAACTGAAATACCTTTTAAATAGATCAATATTTCCAATATATTAACCCACCCAGGGCCCCTTCTGCCCCCCTTCCCCGTTAGAGTGTTGGACATAACTTAATAGGTAAATATCAATTATCTCTTCATTTATCCTTGAGCCTAACGTTTATAACATTTCCAAATATTCATTTTTGGTATAGAAACCTTTCCCCCAATTTTCATAAAAATACATTCAATATTGAGCAAGATACAACGTTCAATTTGTTAACCCACAAGAGTCTATAAATCAAAGACTACTACGAATTTCACTGTACCTAAGGATTCTATAGAATCATTTTTCACAGAAGAACATATCCAACAAGTTTCATCGAAATCGAAACCATAATAAGTGAAATATAAGCCTTAACCTTATTACAACCAAAAGATCCATAACTCTGAATATACTGATAAACCAGCTGTACCTGAAGGTTCAAAAGAATCGTCTTTTCGAAAAGAACATTTCTACCAAGTTTCATCGAAATCGGGTTTATAGAAAGAGAAATACAGCATTAACCCTGTCAAAACCAAAAGGTCCATAACTCCGAAACCGCTTGGAGTCCAAGTGTACCTAGGGTCTCAAAATGATCGTTTTTCACAATGGAACATCACCACCAAGTTTCATCAAAATCGGAATGATAATTACGGAGATATAAGCATTAACCTTGTTGAAACTAAAACTTCCATAACTTCGAAACGCTTTGCGACCGCACTGTACCTATGGGTTCAAAAGATTCGTCTTTTCGACAAAAACATTTATACCAAGTTTCATCGAAATCGGCTCCATAGAACGAGAGATACGGCAATAACCTTGTCACAACCAAAAGGTCCATAACTCCGAAACCGCTTGGAGTCCAGGTGTACCTAAGGTTTCAAAATAATTGTCTTTCACAATAGAACACTTCCACCAAGTTTCATCGAAATCGAAGTGATAATTACGGAGATATTAGCATTAACCTTGTTAGCACTAAAACATCCATAACTCCCAAACGCTTTGAAACCGCACTGTACCTAAAGGTTCAAAAGATTCGTCTTTTCGAGAGGAACATTCCTATCAAGTTTCATCGAAATCGGCCTTACAAAAAGAGAGATACAGCATGATCCTTGTTTTCACAAAAACCTCTATAACTCCGAAACCACTAGGAATCCAGCTGTACCTAAGGATTCAAAAGATTCGTCTTTTAGAGAGGAACATTCGTACCCATTTTCATCACAATCGGCCAATAACTAACCGAGATATAACCATATATTCATACATAGATCAATATTTTCCATATATTACCCCACCCAGGGCCCCTTCTGCCCCCCGGATCCCGTTAGATTGTTGGACAAAACTATCATAGAAACTGAACTATCTTCTTAAATGGATCAATATTATCCATATATTACCCCACCCAGGGCCCCTTCTGCCCCCCGGATCCCGTTAGATTGTTGGACACAACTAAACCGATAGAAAAGTGATAAACAAATATAAACATCCATAACTCCGAAACCCTTTGAGACCGCACTGTACCTAAGGGTTCAAAAGATTCGTCTTTTCGAGAGGAACATTTATACCAAGTTTCATCGAAATCGGCTCCATAGAAAGAGAGATACGGCAATAACCTTGTCACAACCAAAAGGTCCATAACTCCGAAACCGCTTGGAGTCCAGGTGTACCTAAGGTTTCAAAATAATCGTCTTTCACAATAGAACCTCACCACCAAGTTTCATCAAAATCGAAGTGATAATTACGGAGATATTAGCATTAACCTTGTTAGCACTAAAACATCTATAACTCCCAAACGCTTTGAAACCGCACTGTACCTAAGGGTTCAAAAGATTCCTATTTTCAAGAAGAACATTCCTACCAAGTGTCATCGAAATCGGCTTCATAGAAAAAGAGATACAGCATGAACCTTATTTTCACAAAAACGTCCATAACTCCGAAACCACTAGGAATCCAGCTGTACCTAAGGGTTCAGAAAAAACGTCTTGACGACAGGAACATCCTCACCAAGTTTCATCGAAATCCAAAGCATAATAACAAAGATATTAGCATTAACCTTGTTAGCACTAAAACGTCCATAACTCCGAAACCCTTTGAGACCGTACTGTACCTAAGGGTTCCAAAGACACGTCTTTTCGAGAGGAACATTCCTGCTAAGTTTCATCGAAATCAGACTTATAAAAAGGGAGATACAGCACGACACTTGTATTCACTAAAACCTCTATAACTCCAAAACCACTAGGAATCCAGCTGTACCTAAAGGTTCAAAAGATTCGTCTTTCCGAAAGGAACATTCCTACCAATTTTCATCACATTCGGCCAATAAATAACCGAGATACAGCATTATATTCTTAAATAGATCAATATTTTCCATATATTACCCCACCCAGGACCCCTTCTGCCCCCCAGATCCCGTTAGATTGTTGGACAAAACTATCATAAAAACTGAATTATATTCTTAAATAGATCAATATTTTTCATATATTACCCCACCCAGGGCCCCTTCTGCCCCCCGGATCCCGTTAGATTGTTGGACACAACTAAACCGATAGAAAAGTGATAAACAAATATAAACATCCATAACTCCGAAACCCTTTGAGACCGCACTATACCTAAGGGTTCAAAAGATTCGTCTTTTCGAGAGGAACATTCCTACCAAGTTTCATCGAAATCAGCCTCATAGAAAGTGAGATACAGCGTGAACCTTGTTTTCACAAAATCGTCCATAACTCCGAAACCACTAGAAATCCAGCTGTACCTAAGGGTTCAAAATGATCGTTTTTCACGATAGAACTGTACTACCCAGTTTCATCAAAATCGGATGCGTAATAACGGAGATATTAGCATTAACCTTGTTGGAACCGAAACATCCATAACTCCGAAACTACTAGAGATCCAGCTATACCTAAGGGTTCAAAATGATCGTCTCATCGAATAGAATACACACACCAAATTTCATCGAAATCGGAAACTTAATAACGAAGATATTAGCATTAACCTTGTTAGAACTAAAACATCCATAACTCCGAAACCACTAAGAATCCAGCTGTACCTAAGGGTTCAGAAGAACCGTCTTGACGAAAGGAACATCCTCACCTAGTTTCATCGCAATCAGAAACATAATAACGAAGATATTAGCATTAACCTTGTTGGAACTGAAACGTCCATAACTCCGAAATCACTAGGAATCCAGCTGTACCTAAGGGTTCAAAATAATCGTTTTTCACGATGGAACATTACTACCAAATTTCATCGAAATCCGAAGCATAATAACCGAGTTACGACCCTAAACATGTCGCAACTTCGAGGGTCTATAACTCCGAAACCACTAGGAATCCAGCTGTACCTAAGGGTCCAAAAGAATCGTCTTTCATAGGAGAACATACCTACCAACTTTCATCACGATCGGCCGACAAATAACCGTGTTACGACCCTACAAATATCGCAACTTTGAGAGTCCATAACTCCGAAACGCTTTGAGACCGCACTGTACCTAAGGGTTCCAAAGATTCGTCTTTTCGAGAGGAACGTTCCTACCGAGTTTCATCGAAATCGGCCTCATAGAGAGCGAGATACAGCGTGAACCTTGTTTTCACAAAATCGACCATAACTCCGAAACCACTAGGAATCCAGCTGTACCTAAGGGTTCAAAATGATCCTTTTTAAAAGGGGAACATCCCTACCGAGTTTCATCCAGATCGGATCAATATCCAAGGAGATACCAGCGAAAACCTTGTTTTCACTAAAACGTCCATAACTCCGAAACCGCTGGGAAACTCACTGTACCTAAGGTGCAAAATATTCGTCTCACCGAGAGGAACATTCCTACCGACTTTCATCGAGATCGGCCCATAAATAACCGAGTTACGACCCTAGACATGTCGCAACTTCGAGGGTCCATAACTCCGAAACCACTAGGAATCCAGCTGTACCTAAGGGTTCAGAATGATCGTCTCGTCGAGTAGAATCCACACACCAAATTTCATCGAAATCCGACGATGTAGGTAGACCACGCCCCCGACCACGCCCACTTCGGTTGGCCACACCCACTTTCTCCGCCCACATCCCCACTCCGCGTCCCCATCCCCCGCCCCTACCATAACCCTGACGTCACAGATCCACAAATGTAGAAAACGACCCATAACTCCGAAACCATTAGAGCGATCGGTGTACCTAGGCATCGTCCGAATTCGTAACGCCACCTAGTATCCACATACCAAATTTCATCGAAATCGGTTGAAAAATAGTGGACACACCCCCGACCACGCCCACCCCCGTTGGCCACGCCCACTTTTTCGTCGCATAAAATCACTCCGCGTCCCCATCCCCCGCCCCTACCAAAACCCTGATGTCTAATCTCCATCCACAACAAAAGTACCTATAACTCCTAAACCGTTGGTCGTATCGACATAATTTTGGTGTCAATCGAATGTAGACCTTCTAAAGTACCCATATACCGAGTTTCATCAAAATCGATTTAGCCACGCCCACTCTAGATAGGCCACGCCCCCTTAACCTTGACTCCTCCCACTTTTCCACAAAATCACATTAACCTTGTCTCCAACCTCTAACCGGAACAATACTCAAAAATCGAAGATTCCGACCTTACTTGGGACACCCTGTATCTTCCAAGCTAAGCTTCTCCTGACTGTACCTAAGGGTCCTATCGATAGATCTAACCTTGTTTAACACCTCTACCGAGTTTCATCAAAATCGATCTGGTAGGGTGCTTATAACCTAACCTAACCTAACCTAACCTAACCTAACCTAACCTAACCTAACCTAACCTAACCTAACCTAACCTAACCTAACCTAACCTAACCTAACCTAACCTCGACCTAACCTAACCTAACCTCGACCTAACCTAACCTCGACCTAACCTAACCTCGACCTAACCTAACCTCGACCTAACCTAACCTCGACCTAACCTAACCGAGGTTTTTTTTTTTTTTTTTTTTTTTTTTTTTTGTGCCCACGAGGTAGGGGGAAACCGATAATCGGCTTCTCCGCAGCGGGCAGAGCAATGCTGCGGATTCGTGTGGGGCTCTCACCCACCAAAACCCCCTCCTCAACAATAAAACCCACGCACTCCTACCCACGTAACACAACCCACGCAACACAACCCACGCAACCTCACCCACACAACCTGACCCACGCAACCCAACCCACGTCTACCACCCACGCATCCCAACCCACGCATCCCAACCCACGCATCCCAACCCACGACCACAACCCACGCAACCTCACCCACGCAACCTCACCCACGCAACCTCACCCACGCAACCTCACCCACGCATCCCAACCCACGCAACCCACCCACTCCTCTCACCCACTCCTCTCACCCACTCCTCTCACCCACGCAACCCAACCCGCGCATCCCACCCACTCCTCTCACCCACGCATTCCACCCACGCAACCTCAGCCACACAACCTCACCCACGCATCCCAACCCACGCAACCCAACACACGCCATCCACCCACGCCGCCCACCCACGCATCCCAACCCACGCCTCCCACCCACGCAACCTCACCCATGCAACCTCACCCACGCATCCCAACCCACGCAACCCAACACACGCCACCCAACCCACGTTTTTTTTTTTTTTTTTTTGTTTCCAACCCACTCTTTCTACCCGAGCTTCCCAACCACGCTTTCCACCCGCCCTTTTCTTCCTATGCGTTTTCCTCTGGGACCTAAAATATCCGTGACCTGAAGATGTTTAACCAACCGTAACTTCCACAAATATGATTTGCCTGAGCTGAAATTTTAACCGTGTCATCTACTCATCGACCCCAATCACTATGCCAAATATTTTCAAAATCGGAGAGGGGGACCTTTTCTTTCTTCCGGCTTAACGGCGCGATTCTAACCTCACCTAACCTCGCGGCCGGTTGCATCTACATGCCAGAGGATCACTAGAAGCGAGTAGAACGACTAGCCCGCAAAAATAGCTAAACTGAAAGGCCTAAAAATGTCATATTTTAGGGTCATTTTTCTCCTACAATTATGATTTGCCTGAGCTGAAATTTTAACCGTGTCATCTACTCATCGACCCCAATCACTGTGCCAAATATTTTCAAAATCGGAGAGGGGGACCTTTTCTTTCTTCCGGCTTAACGGCGCGATTCTAACCTCACCTAACCTAGCGGCCGGTTGCATCTACTTGTCGAACAATCACTAGAAGCGAGTGGAACTACCACGCCGTAAAATGGCAAACTTAGAGGCCTAGAAATGACATATTTAGGGGTCAATTCTCTAGTAAACTACTACTTCTAGAGTGCTCCAATTGCTACAGTAGCATCAGCAAATGATGTAGATTATTCCCGCAAAATATAATCAAAATCGATTGGTCAATGGTTCAATTTTGCACCTTAATAACTCCTAAAAAACTCATCCTAGAGTGTTGAAAATCATACTTGAAGATCACAAAAATTTTGTTCTATCATCCTGCAAATTATTATTAAAATCGAATGGTCAAATTGTCCAAGTTTGCATCGTTATATCTACTAAAAAAGTCATCCTACAGTGCAAATAATCATACCAGAGGATCACAAAAATTATTGTAACCAGTCCGGCCCTTGCGGTCGGACCTTTCGAGAACCAGGGCGGTCGCTTCCTTCTAGAAGAATCGCGAAAGGTTCGCGAAGGTACCTGAATGTTTCCGGCGCCTATATAAGCCCAGCGGAGGAGCAGGTAGGCAAGTGAAGTACAAGTACAGTTACAGTGCAAGCGACTAGTGGAAATAAACAAGAGTGGAAATAAATAGTAGTGTAATAGTTAGTTTGTGAGTTATATGTGTATTAAGTGTAAATAAATAATTTTAATAAGTTGGACGTTTTAATCAAGTGAAGAAAACGTTACATTATGAACTTTCATCCTGCACATTATTATCAACATCGATTTGAGAAATTAACAACCTTTACACCTCAATATCTCCAAAACTACTCATCCAAAAGTGCTAAAACTTGTACCGTAAACTCACCAAATTGTGACCAATCATCCCACACAATATAACCTAAATCGATTCGCAATTTTTGCTATCGAATATCTCCTAAACTATTCATTCTAGAGTGTGGAAACTCACACAATAGCATCTAAAAATTGTGTTCTTTCAGCCTGTGAAATATGATCGAAATCGAATGATCAAATTCTCTAACTTAACACCCTATTCTCCTAAAGCACTTATCCTGGAGTGATCAAACTAACACAGGAAAATCACCAAAATAAGACGAATCACCCCACACAATATAATCAAAATCGCGTGGTCAATTAAACAAAGTTTGCACCTCAATATCTCCTAAACTATTAGCATTAGAGTGCTGAAACTCACTTAAACAACATCTAAATAATGTGTCCTATCATCCCACAAAATATTATTAAAATCGAATTGTCAAAATCGCCAACTTTGAACCTTAATAACTCCGAAACTATTGATGTTAGAGTGTCGAACCCTTTGTGGGTTGAATAGTCTGTTGAGCTGGAACTATCGTTAGTATTTTCAGGGAAAAGGGAAGTGAAATAAAATATTCCCACAGAATATCACAGTTTTTATTCAACCCAACTTTTATGAGGGTTGCCCTGAAGAGCAAAATATATGCGATGTCGTTTTAACAAAAACGAATTTGTTTCGCCCTAATGTGCAGTCACTGTTGACGTCCGGAATGCAGGCTCGGGGTGCAGGTCAAGTGTCGCCCTGATAATTGTTGCCAGATGTGTTGGGACCGCAGGTCTTCGAGTAGCTGGAGTGGTTTTGAGAAAAACCTTTTGTGTGCAGGCTTGGAATGCGGAAGCGATATGCGTAATTTTCTTAGCTGGTGGTCGTCTGTCTCGATCGCTGAGTGTGAATGTGACTGAATTTTGCTTTCCATATGGGTTCTTTTTATACCATTTTCGGAACATTTTCTCTGCACCATTGAAATTGTACGACGAAGGAGGAGTGGTTTCCTATGTTTCTCCGTTTTGATTTTCTCGTCGAATTTGTTGTAGGAATTCGGCATGTGAATTTATTTTCGAGGAAATTATTACATTTCCTACACCTTAATAAAAAATGTTCGAAACATTATGCTCTTTCTTCCTGCAAAATCTTATCAGAATCGAATGGTCAAAGTTGTCACCTTGGCACCCTTATATCTCCTAAAATACTCCTCCTAGAGTGCTAAAACTCATACAGGAGGGTCACAAATATTAAGCACTTTAGGTCTACTAAATATAATCAAAATTGGTTGGTCAAATTAACACAGTTTACACCCTAATACCTCCTCAACTATTCATCGTAGAGTGTTAAAATTTGTACCGTAGCATCCCTAAAATTATGCTCTTTCAGCTTGCCAAATCTTATCACAATCGAATGATCCAATTATCACACTCTCCATTTTGCACCCCTAATGTACTCATTTTGGGGTGCTGAAATTCATACAATATCATCGCACAACTCTGTAGAATCACCATGCTGACTTTCATCGCAATCGGTTGGATAATAAGCGAGATACAGGGTCTTTTTTACCGAGTCCAAAAGGTCAATAACTCCGGAACCGCTGAAGATATCCCCATAAATAAGGTTTCAAAATACTCCTTTTTCAAAGAAGAATCTACATACCCAGTTTGATGAGAATCAGCTCGGTACAAACCGAGATATAGGGTGTCCCTTAAAACCTGAAGATCATCAATAACTCCGAAACTACTGCATATCTCATTGTACCTAAGGGTTCAAAAGACTTGTTATCAGAAGCACATTCTTCGTACCAAGTTTCATTACCATAGGTTAGAAAATAAGCGAGATACAGGGTGATCATTATCAGAGCAAAAGGTCGATAACTCCGAAACCGCTGGATATCTAGCTGTACCTAAGGGTCTCAAAGATACGTCTTTCGACGTAGAATCGACACAGCAAATTTCATCGCGATCGGTCGAAGAATAAGGGAGAAAATGGGAAAACCTTGAAAACACAAAAACGTCTATAACTCCGAAACCGTTGGGAATCCAGCTGTACCTTAGGGTTCAAAAGAACCGTCTTGACGGGAGGAAGATCCTCACCGAGTTTCATAACGATAGGACACATAATAAGCGAGAAATTGGCAAAACATTGAAAAAACAAAAAATCTCCATAACTTCTACAATTTTCAAGATACAGAATATTTATGTTAGGCTTTCTAGGAGACATCTCGACGATTCTGATCGATTTATGGCATAAAAAATTTGAGACCAAAAAAGTCCTCCACCGCCACTTTCAAGATCCACCCTGTATATTTTATGGTCGCAATCGATTCTATGACCCCTAAAGATCATACGTACCAAATTTCATCGAAATCCGATCACCCCATCCCTTCCAAGTATGCACACCCCTGGTTATTAAAGCATTACACCCCTACTACAATAAACCTGAATTAATCCAACCAATTTTTTAGCAATTCTACAATAATTCATATCACTATTCTTCATATATTACCCCACCCAGGGCCCCTTCTGCCCCCCTACCCCGTTAGAGTGTTGATATTACTGAACCAATTTGAACTCCTATATCTCGTAATCAAATCATAATATGACCGTATTGATAGGTTCGACAAATTCGCAATTGTGAATTAAATATACCTACCAAATTTGGTCGCGATCGGCCTGGTAATAAGCGAGATAGAGGGTCTTTTTCCCAAGACCAAAAGGTCAATAACTCAGGAAATGCTTAAGCTATCTCCATAAATGAGATGTCCAAATACTCCATTCTGAAAGAAGATTCTACCCACCAAGTTTGATAAAAATCGGCTCGATAGGAACCGAGATATAGGGTGTCCCTTAAAAACTCAAAATCATCAATAACTCCGAAACTATTGGATATCTCGCTGTACCTAAGGATTCAAAAGACTCGTTATAAATACAACATTCTTCTTGCCAAGTTTCATCGCGATCAGTTGGAAAACGAGCGAGATATAGGGTGATCATTGTCAAAGCAAAAGGTCGAAACTCCGGATCCGCTGAATATCCAGCTGTACCTAAGGGTCTCAAAGATGCGTCTTTTGACGTAAAATCCACCCACCAAATTTCATCGATATCGGTCGAAGAATAAGGGAGAAAATGGGGAAACCTTTAAATCACAAAAACGATTATAACTCCGAAACCGTTGGGAATTCAGCTGTACCTAAGGGTCCAAAAGAACCGCCTTGACGAGAGAAACGTCCTCACCAAGTTTCATAGCGATAGGATGCATAATGAGCGAGATATTAGCAAAACCTTGTAAAAACAAAAAATCGTCATAACTTCTACAATTTTCAAGATACAGAATAATTATATTATGTTACTCTTTCTAGGAGACATCTCGACGATCCTGATCGATTTATGGCATAAAAAATTTAAGACCCAAAAAGTGCTATACCGCCACTTTCAAGATCCATTCTGTATATTTTATGGTCGCAATCGATTCTGTGACCCTCAAAGATCATACCTACCAAATTTCATCGAAATCGAACAACCCCATCCCTTAGAAGTATGCCCACCCCTGTTAATTAAGGCATTACACCTCTACTCCAATAAACCTGAATGCATCTAACCCGTTTTCTATTAAATTCAGATCACTATACATCACTATTCCCCATATATTAACCCACCCGGGCCCCTTCTGCCCCCCTTTCCCGTTAGAGTTTTGGAAAAAACTATAATTAAAACTAAACTATCTTTCTAATAGATCAATACAACAAGCCTTATATTCTTGGGTATCCATCTTGATGCCACCCTAAAATGGGATATTCAGGTGGAGAATTTGAGTAAGAGACTGCGCTCTGTGCTATACGCAGTAAATGTCTTGAAGCGTCAGGTAACAATCGACGTGTTGAAGGTTCTTTACTTTGCAAATTTCGAAACATTGGTCGCATTCAGCGGACGGAGCGCAAAGCGCTTCTGCTACCCATCTGTAGCGGTAGCGGTCGGGAACATGTTGAACGTCCGCTGGCAAGCCGAGATAGGATAAGGTAGTCCAACGAGCTGTCACGATCAGCTGATTGGTTGAGAAGTCTGTAGGAAAGACGTAATTAAACGGATTTTTTAAGTTTCGTTAACCTTGTGCTGGTTAAGTCAGTTTTTTTGTGTGAAAAATTACTTACTAGGTGTACTCTGTATCCATTGCGGTTCATCTACTTACCATCTTGTATATAAAAATGGAAAATTCTACATCCTTCTATATTTCTAACCATCAATTTCGATTTCATTTTCATCAACAAACTCAAACTCGTACATCTTCCACACTAAATAACAACTATTCAGTGCAAGTCCAACTTTCGCTCCTTTTCGCTACCGCTACCTAGCACAAATCAAATCCGCTCCCAAAAATGGCGTCCGCTCCAGAACGTGTTGAGAATGTAGCGCATATTTCACCGAACGTTTCCGCTAGCGTTTGGTAACAGTTGCGCAACTGTTTCGTCCGCTGAATGCGACCATTGATCTCATACGGTATTATCTTTTGGGGTAACAGCCTACATGCGCGACGCATTTTCATCATCCAGAAAATGACTTTGAGATCCATTTTACGACTACCCTACAGAGAATCTTGTAGAGGATTTTTCAGAAGGAACAACATTCTGACGCTGCCAGGGTTATTTGTATTCAGGTCTTTGTGTTTTATTCGCACGCATCCAGATCTCTTTTCACAATTTTCTAATTCGAACGATACTAGAAGGATGGTGCCTTACCTCCTCCATAAATGTTCGCTTACTCTCACGCAGCAAAGCTGCCAATATAGTTGTATGCGATTTTTTAATGCTCTTCCGAGATCACTTCAACAAACCAACAATATGCGTTTATTTAAGATAAAGTTACGCAAGTTCATACTCAATATGGAACCCTATAATGTAGAGGAATTTCATAATTATTGTCGGTCAATTAAGGACTAATATATCTGTTTTGACTTGTTTCAATTTCATCACTGTATTTCATTTATGTATCTGTGATAATTGTTGAAATAAATATATGTTATGACTTTAGCCTTGCGGCTTTCACACTCCTCTCCAGAGGAAAATTCACTTATCCCAGATATCTCAGATATCAAAAGGATTAAGCTCTGTTGGAGCCCTTTCCAGGTTTTCGGGCTCGTGGTGGTGGTCGGGTTCGGGTCGCTCCTCGGCTCCCTGCTGTAGGTTGGATTCCTGCTCCACCCGCACTTCCTGTCGGCGCAGACGGTGTTCCTCTGCATTCCCCATGTACTTGCGTACAGTTCTCGCCGTTCCGAGCAGTACCGCCTTCTGCATGACTTTATAAATATTTTCGTCCAACTGAAGTTTTCTCAAGTTCTCTAGTAGTTTCTTCGGTATCAGGCCTGTAGATGAAATGACAATAGGAATGGTCTTTGTATCTTTCAGCTTCCACTGTCTTCTGGTTTGTTCCTCGAGATCTCTGTATTTTGAAATTTTTTCAGTGTGTCTATCTAGAAGATTGTTATTATTTGGAATTGCCACGTCGATGAATAGTGCTGTGTCCTCATCCTTATTGAGCAATATGAGGTCTGGTCTATTGTGGGTTATTTTCCGGTCTGTGAGAACAGTGCGATCCCAGTAGAGCTTGTGATGTCCGTTTTCCAGCACAGCATCTGGATGGTAATTGTAATAAGGAACCCTTTTCGAAGTTAGAAGTTGGTGTTTTAGTGCCAATTCTTGGTGAAGAATCTTGGCAACAGCATCATGTCTATTTTTGTACTCCGTGCCCGCGAACTTCTGACATCCCCCGGTGATGTGCTGGATAGTTTCATGTGTCGCACAGCCATAACGACAGCTATCGTCCGCCACTGAGGCATCCTTGGCGATGTATCTCATGTAATTTCTTGTTGGAATCACCTGATCCTGGATGGCGAGCATGAAGCCCTCTGTCTCAGGAAACAACCTTCCGGAAGTCAACCAGTAGTTCGACGCAGATATGTCGACGTAATCATGGTTGACCTCATTCTGGTGCCTCCCATGCAAAGGTTTGCCAATCAGTTTCTGCATTTTACTTTCTGCAGAGTGTTCGACGGTTTCCAAGTGATCCTGGTGTAGCTTTAACGGTGTAGAAGTTTCAGCAACACAAACTACTCGATGGAGTTCTAACGAAGCTTCCTTGCTCAAGAAATAGTTTCGAAGTCCTTCAATTTCCTGGGACATACGGTTGGACAAATCAACAATTCCTCTACCCCCAAGATGTCGTGGCAGCTCTGTCCGTTCTATTGAGCTTTTGGGGTGATGTTTATTGTGTTTAGTCAGCATCGTCCTTATTTTTCTCTGTAAAGCTGCTAAATCGGTGGTCGTCCAAGAGATAATACCAAATGAATAGCTCTGCGCCGAGCAAGCGTAGGTGTTAATCGCTTTTATCGGATTCTTGCTGTTAAGACCAGTTCTCATTATCCTCCTCAATCTTCGGGTAAACTCCTCCGTTAATTCTTTCTTCATCTGAGTCTGATTGATTTTTCTTGCCTGTTTTATGCCTAGATACTTGTATGTGTCTCCTTCCTTTAATGCTTCAATTTCTGCACCTTCCTTGAGTTTGAACGTACCATCTTCTATTTTCCCTCTCGTTATGTTTAGCAGTCGACATTTTTCTAGTCCAAACTTCATTTTGATGTCTTCCGAGAATCCTTCCACCATTTTCAGCATCAAGTGCATTTGTTTTTTGGTAGATGCGAAGAGTTTCAAATCGTCCATGTAAAGGAGATGATTCAGTTTCATCATAGTTCTACTGCCGCTCTTGATGGAAAATCCGTAGTCCGTAGAATTCAATCTATGAGACAAGGGATTCAGGGCCATGCAGAACCACAGAGGGCTCAGCGAGTCTCCTTGGAAAATTCCGCGTCTTATTGGAATAGGTCCTGTTGTAATGGAGCAATCTGCTGCTTTCATTTGAAGACTAGTACGCCAGGTTGACATGGCGTTTTTCAGGAACTTAACAATATTGGGATCCACCTTGTAAATCTTCAAGATCATCAAGAGCCATTCGTGAGGTATAGAATCGAATGCTTTTTTGTAGTCTATGTACGCAGCGTAAAGATTCCTTCGCTTGGAGAACGCTTGATTGCAGATAACTGAATCTATTATTAGTTGTTCTTTGCACCCTCGGCTGTCATTGGTGCATCCTTTCTGTTGCATGGCAATGATGTTATTTCTTTCGCAATGGTTGTGAATTCGGTTTGATATGCACAATGTGATTAATTTGTACATCGTTGGAAGACATGTGATCGGTCGGTACTTGGATGGGTCTTCTGTATTCCTTTGGTCTTTAGGTAACAGGTATGTTGTGCCATGTGTAAGGAATACTGGCATTCTTTCAGGATTTTCAATGACATCATTTATTGCGGAGGTCAATTTGTCATGCATGATCCAAAGTTTCTTGATCCAGAAGTTCTGTAATCCATCAGGCCCAGGTGCTTTCCAGTTGTTCAGTCCTCTGATAGCTGATTTTACTTCTTCAATTGTGATCATGTCATGCTGCATCGGCTCATATTTTATAGCTTCAGATTTTTCATCTTCAATCCATCCGGTATCTCCATTGAACTGAGGTTTCGTTGATAATTGTTCGGTCCAGAATTGTTCAATGGCTTCCTTTGGTGGTAACTTTCCATTTTCTCCATCCGACGATGTGAGTGACCGGTAGAAAGATTCTTCCGACTTCTCGAATGAATTATTGTCTTTTTTCCGGCTATAATTGCTTTTATATCTCCTCAGGCGTTCTGCATACAGACTTAATTTTTGCTTCAGAGTGTCGAGGCAATGGTGAGCTGTAGCATTCTCCGTCTCTCGTTCTGTGTGTGTCCTGTTTCTATCCATGATCTCTTTGGCAGCTTTCACAACCTTTCTTCCTCGATTCCCGTTTAAGTACTCCGTCAGTCGTCCAATGTCTCTTCTTAGCCTTTCTGTTTTGTGTTGAAGACGTTTCTGCCATGCTGGCGCGTGTAATTTGTGCAATTTTGGACCATCGTTGTTCGTTCGGCGAATTTTTGCCCCTATGGTTTTCGCTGTCGTCAGCGCTGCACAGTGAAAAACTAGATGCAGATATTCCAATGAACTTCCGTTCTGTAGGTATTCAGGTAAAACGTCCTTATTCAAGATGTCGATTATAAGTGACAGTTTCTTGGATGTATTGAGTCGTGGAGGTGCTACTCGATGAAGAGGATCTGTTCCTTCCAGTTCGGCAAAGTATCTCCTCATGTCAGAGTCAACTTGTCGGTGGAGCTATTCCCTATCGTCCTGGTGTTCAGGCTCATTTGCTTTGCAAGAAGGACTTTCAGTATCAATGTCTTCTGGGTGTTGTTGCCCAGGTATGTGAATTTCATCAGAGGTGTTGGTGTTATTCTCTATTGCTAGCGGACGCTGAAGTTCTCGTTTAATTGCGTCGATTCGGGCCGTTGGTATTAGTTCATTTCTCAGAATTACGCGGTACTGGTCTGCCACTCGTTGTTCAGTGACATTGAGATTTGGGTAGGCGTTGCAGAATTCCTCATGGAGCCTTTTCCTATAGTTGTTCGTGTTCTGCCCTTGTCCCGTAATGGAGTTATATATGCGCACAATAGTTTCATTCATGGACGTTGTCCACTTCATGCGCTTTCTCACTAACCCCGCTTGGGTGAGCACTGGCTGAATATCCTGCGCAGCACCTTCAGCGGTTCGAGTCGGCAATTGAATTGGACTGAAAATCCTCTTGAATTGAGAGATAACCGAGTTTTTTTTTTCTGCCGGTACCGATAAACAAATCTTCATCGACGCGAATTTTACCGATTTTTGACATTCTGTATCCGCACCCCCCGGCCGATATAAAATCAAATGTGCCCCCGCTGGTCAATGAATTCGTATAGTTCGCCTGGTTCGTACGGTTCGTCAGAATTTGTCTAATTCGCCGACTGAGTTAGTTCGCATCATAGACATATTAAACACATGGACACGGCGTTGAGAGAGAGGGGGTGCGGCCGAAATAAGATAGAGCTAGTATGGGCAAAACATTCGTTTGAACTTTGTATTTATCGAAATTTTCAGAATTTTCTCATCAATTTTAGATCAACTTTGAATGTCGTATCCTTTTTCTATTATGAAAGTAATAATGGTGTCCTCGTAGAGTGCAATTAATAGTACAAAATGAGTTGAAAAGACAGATAAAGTGAAATTTCACAGGTATAGTAACTTCGAATGTATTGATCGATTTATTATATCATAGTTGAATTATTCATTTCAAATCAATAAATGTATGTCAATTCTTTTCTCATCTAGCTAAAATAATACTCAAGAAGCACTTGAGATTAGAAGAGAAAATTAGTATGCTGATTGTAATGTCTATTTTTCAACCTTTTGATCAATATTGATCAATGAAATATTTTTTTCAGATATTGAACAAGAAATCAGAATATTGTGTTGGCTAAAAATGTGCTTGATTGTTTTTATTCAAATCAATTTATTTACAAACTTTTCATGAACTTATCTGTTGTATTTTCCAAGGAATAGTTGCCGAAAGCAAAAATTGTGCTCTTTAGTTCTAATTGGATCATTAAACGCAATCTAAATGATACTAATATTCGTTCAATTTTTTATATTCGATTATAGGTACTTGTTTTTATCTCTAACGGGCGCCAATATACAAATATAGCTCGGAAATTAATACCATCTTGCCCATACTAGCTCCATCTCATGTTGGCCGCACTCGTGGCTATTGAAACTCACTGAAAGGGCACGTCCATGTGTTTTATAGGTCTATGGTTCGCATAATTCGCCGACTGATTAAAGCACATAATTTGATTTGACCGATTACGATACATACTTCGTTTCTCAGTGCATTGCAATACGCATAATTCGCCAACGCGATCCTCATTTTCATTCTTTTTCTCTCGCTATCCGACGTAGTTCTGCCTTTTTTCTCTATTAACATCAACGATAGGGTGCCGAGTGACGACCAGCCGTCAGGAGCCAGATCCATCCACTCATCACTCCAGAGGTAAGATAGCCTTCTGTATTTTATTTGGGAACTTCAGTTTCAACCCAATGTGTACCCTTTACCCTGTTTCCTTTCTCTGCGTTAGGGGAACTTTCTAGCCGGCGTGCAAACACGTCAGGAGCGGAAACCAACGTGGTAACCTGTTGTGCAACCTTTACCCTTTCTCTGCGTTGGGGGAAGTTTCTGGACGGAGTGCAAACACGTCAGAAGCGGAAACCAACGTGGTAACCTATTGTGCACCCTTTACCCTTTCTCTGCGTTGGGGGAAGTTTCTAGCCGGCGTGCAAACACGTCAGGAGCAGAAACCAACATGGTAACCTGTTGTGCACCCTTTACCCTTTCTCTGCGTTGGGGGAAGTTTCTAGCCGGCGTGCAAACACGTCAGGAGCAGAAACCAACATGGTAACATGGTAGCCTTGGAGTCCCGCAGGGTTCTGTGTTGGGACCACTTCTGTTTTTGCTTTTTATAAATGACTTGCCCGAGTACTTAGCCTGCTTATTGCTAACTATATTTGCCGATGATACTTCCGTGGTTCTTTCTGCCAACAGTTTCGAAGAACTTCTGAGACTATGTGAACGTGTTGTTCGTGAATTTGTGAACTGGTGTCGCTCAAACCGCCTAATGGTTAATGTAGAAAAAACGGTATGCATTAACTTTTGTTTGAAGAATAATGAATTAACAACCTTTAAATAAATTGCGGGGATAACTCAATATTGACATCTGAGACAACTAAGTTTCTTGGTCTCTATGTAGATAAAAATTTGAGGTGGACGGCCCACATCGACGTACTATGTAAGAAACTGAACAGCTCTTTCTTTGCGATCAACAGAATCAAAAATGTTTTGCCTTTGGACTGTCTTTTGAATGTATATTATAGCCTTGTATATAGCCACTTATCTTATAACATCTTGCTATGGGGAAGTTGCTCTGATATTTCCAGAGTGTTCATAGCACAAAAGCGTATTATTCGTTCCATATTCCACCTCCATCCACTGAACTCTTGTAGGCCAGTTTTTGTTGAGAACAGAATTTTGACGTTGCCCTGTATATATATTTTTAAATGTTTGCTCTATGCTAAAGAAAATGAAAATAAATGGTTAAAATTGTCAGATCATCATAAGTATGAGACGAGGAACTCTAAGACGTTTTCATTTCCGAAGCATAGAACACACAGATTTGAATGCAGTCCTTCATATACAAGCATGAAATTGTACAATCATCTACCAGCCTCTGTGAAAAAGTTAAATTCTAAACTGTTCAAGAATGTAATTAAGAACCTTCTTGTAAAAAAAGGTTTTTACTCTGTAGATGAATATTTGTACGACTCCTTAGTTTCTTAAGTTTTTAGCCTGACATGTCCTATACACTGTGTATCTAGTGTCTTAATGGATCAAATAAATTTATTATTATTATTATTATTATAACCTGTTGTGCAACCTTTACCCTTTCTCTGCGTTGGGGAAAGTTTCTGGCCGGCGTGCAAACACGTCAGAAGCGGAAACCAACGTGGTAACCTATTGTGCACCCTTTACCCTTTCTCTGCGTTGGGGGAAGTTTCTAGCCGGCGTGCAAACACGTCAGGAGCAGAAACCAACATGGTAACCTGTTGTGCACCCTTTACCCTTTCTCTGCGTTGGGGGAAGTTTCTAGCCGGCGTGCAAACACGTCAGGAGCAGAAACCAACATGGTAACCTGTTGTGCAACCTTTACCCTTTCTCTGCGTTGGGGAAAGTTTCTGGCCGGCGTGCAAACACGTCAGAAGCGGAAACCAACGTGGTAACCTATTGTGCACCCTTTACCCTTTCTCTGCGTTGGGGGAAGTTTCTAGCCGGCGTGCAAACACGTCAGGAGCGGAAACCAACGTGGTAACCTGTTGTGCAACCTTTACCCTTTCTCTGCGTTGGGGAAAGTTTCTGGCCGGCGTGCAAACACGTCAGAAACGGAAACCAACGTGGTAACCCGTTGTGCACCCTTTACCCTGTTTCCTTTCTCTGCGTTGGGGGAAATCTCTGGCCGGTGTGCAAACACGTCAGGGACGGAAACCAACGTGGTCACCATCATGTTGTAGTGGACTGTTTTTTTTCCATCATTGCGATAACTACTGCCCTCTAGTGGACTCGATCAAAGACCATCAGTAAGAAATGAAATGTTAGACAGGGTTTTCTGTACGAGTTGTCGAAGTGAAAGGGGAGATGGCGCAGGTGTTAAGAACCCTGGAAGACGCTCTCTTTCGAGTAGGTACTCTTGAGATCTGAAATGTAAGAAATTCCTTGAAACCAAAGATTATAGAGAGATATAATCTTTGCTTGAAACGAGTTAAACCGGAATTCCATACGTAAGTTAGCAGAACTCATTTCATTATTACCGTTTCTTGTTTTATCAATTTGGAGGTTTTATTGTGAATATGCGGTTTTGGGTACTTGATGTATATTATTAGTTTTCATTGTTAAAGTATTTCGTTAATTACTCGAGGGCCAATTCCATCCGTGTCTATTTTTTGTGCTCCACACACAATATAACTCACTTTCTTTATTCTAGATAATAACGTACTTTCTCAGTTTTTCTTTCTTTGAACACGTCATAGGGACGCCAGACGCCATTTTGGACGCTACCCTTTTTTGCTTCCAATTCTATTCCATTTATGATTTGAGGGCTATTTATTATAATAAACTTGTTTCCTGGTGGATACGCTTATGTTATGTAATATTCATAGTACTAATTTCTTAATTTCTACATATTTTTTTGTCCCTATCTTATGAATACTTGTAAATGTCACTGAGGCGTCCCCAAGCCAAGCCAATGATTCGATTACTTAGGTACGACCAACAAGGTAAATACTGTGATTGCATTGGGGACCCTTAATTATCATTTTTCCTTTTCTTTTTTTATTATCATTTTTCTCTTCACTGGTGGAGTTGGTCAATACAGGACATATTTGAACGTGATGATAGCCAAGAGCGGAAATAATTCATATTTGTGTTACTGGACAAACATACAACTTTTGTGGATTTTGCCCTTCCTAGTATCCTGCAGGCCGGATACCCTTGTTTCTGCGTCGATTTCTGAGGCCGGATGCCCTTGCAGCTGCGTCTCTCACCCTTGAGGCCGGGTACCGTTGTAATTGCTTCTCTAACCCTTTAGGATAGATGCCCTTGCATCTGAGTCTAATCCTTCCCACAACCGCCTGACTGAACCATACCCAATTCAGAACTGTTGTATGCTGAACGTAATTCATCTCACTGAAATATCGGTTGAAAGTCATCATTAAGGAGATGATAGCTGTAGATGTAACTGATTCCACCAAGTGTGCATTTCACATGAGATTTTCTCTCGCCAGTTGAACCTGTTGCCGTAGCTACGTCAAATCATACCTGTATAGGATATTATATAATTGTTGCTGTTCTAAGGGGAGGTTTTCTCGCAGCTCTTTTTCCTCCCCTCTGCTGCGCCCTAGAGCTATGACATTGGAAATCGTCTCCAATGAAACCCGAAATAAACGTTTCTTGTTTGGGTTTAAATGTGTTGTTTTCTTTCGAATCTCCCAACCTCCCGTCAATTTTTCTATTAGCAATCAGGGTAAGTACTTTGGGTTGCCTACGTAATGTGGAGTCCTACCACAACCAGACGATCACGATCTTTGGCCATAGAGTAGTAACGTGTATTTAAAGTGCTGTCATTCGTAAAGCTGCATTCACAATCAATTCGCGGGCCGAAGTGCACTTCGGCACGAAATTTACCATTCGCAATAATCTTGGTACCAAATACTCAAATGAATCAAAAATGTAACTGATCAAAGCATAAGCATCAGCATCATCTATAGCCGGCACGAAATTCCTTGCCGAAGTGATAGTTTGCAACTTGCAAGAAATTTTGTCTTGAATTTCATTGTGAATGGTAACGAAGAACGCCATCTGCTAAGCTTCCGTGCCGAAGTGCACTTCGGCCCGTGAATTGATTGTGAATGTAGCTTAAGTATCTTCGAAGTACAAAAAATTCTAAAAGCATCACTGACCAGCACAAGGTCATTTAAGGTCAGGACAGTACTGTAGTGGACTGCTTTTTTTTAATAATGACATAACGACTGCCCTCTAGTGGACTTTATCAAAGACCACCAGTAAGAAATGAAAGGTTAGACAAGGTTTTCTGTACTAGCTGTTGAATTGTAAGGGGAGATGGCGCAAGCGTTAAGAGCCCTCTGGAAGACGCTCTTTTTCAAGTAGGTACTTGGGATCGAAAAGGCAAGAAATTCCTAATGAAGAAGGGATTCATTAAGCGTCCTTTCTTGAAACGAGTTAAACCGGTTTTTCCTGTTAGTTAGTTTTTTTTTCCTAGAGTGAATTTTTGAGTAAGACAAAGCTTGTTTTTTTTTCTTTATTTTGTTCAGTGAATTCCATACGTAAGTTACCACTCATTTCATTATTACCGTTTCTTATTTTATTAATTTTAAGGTTTTATTGCGAATATGCGGTTTTGGGTACTTGATGCATCATATTAGTTTTCATTGTTAAATTATTTCGTTAATTACTCGAAGGCTAATTCCGTCCGTCTCTATTTTATGTGCTTCACACACAGTATAACTCATTTTCTTTATTGTAGATAACAATGTACTTTCTGAGTCTTTCTTTCTTTGAACACGTCATAGGGACGCCAGACGCCATTTTGGACGCTACCCCTTTTTGCTTCAAATTCTATTCCATTTATGATTTGAGGGCTAGTTATTATAATAAACTTGTTTCATGGTGGATGCGCTTGTGTTATATAATATTCATAATATTAATTTCTTAATTTCTACATATTTTTTGTGCTTATTTTATGAATACTTGTAAATGTCACTGAAGCGTCCCCAAGCCAAGCCAATGATTCGATTACTTAGGTACGACCAACAGGGTAAATACTGTAATTGCATTAAGGACCCTTAATTATCATTTTTCCTTTTCTTTTATTATTACTATTTTTCTCTTCACTGGTGGAGTTGGTCAATACAGGACATATTTGAACGTGATAGCCAGGAGCAGAAATCATTCATATTTGTGTTACGGGACAAACATACAACTTTTGTGGATTTTGCCCTTCCTAGTATCCTGCAGGCCGGGTACCCTTGTACCTGCGTCGATTTCTGAGGCCGGATGCCCTTGCAGCTGCGTCTCTCTCCCCTGAGGCCGGGTACCGTTGTAACTGCGTCTCTAACCCTTTTAGGCCGGGTACCCTTGTACCTGCGTCGATTTCTGAGGCCGGATGCCCTTGCAGCTGCGTCTCTCTCCCCTGAGGCCGGGTACCATTGTAACTGCGTCTCCAACCCTTTAGGCTGGATGCCCTTGCATCTGAGTCTAATCCTTCCAACAGCCCCCTGTCTGAACCCTACCCAATTCAGAACTGTTGTATGCTGAACGTAACTCATCTCACTGAAATATCGGTTAAGAGTCATCATTAAGGAGCTGATAGCTGTAGATGTAACTGATTCCACCAAGTGTGCATTTCACATGAGATTTTCTCTCGCCAGTTGAACCTGTTGCCGTAGCTACGTAAAATCATACCTGTATAGGATATTATATAATTGTTGCTGTTCTAAGGGGAGGTTTTCTCGCAGCTCTTTTTCCTCCCCTCTGCTGCGCCCTAGAGCTATGACATTGGAGATCGTCTCCAATGAAACCCGAAATAAACGTTTCTTATTTGGGTTTAAATGTGTTGTTTTCTTTCGAATCTCCCAACCTCCCATCAATTTTTCTATTAGTAATCAGGGTAAGTACTTTGGTTTGCCTACGTAATGTGGAGTCCTACCACAACCAGACGATCACGATTTTTGGCCATAGAGTAGTAAGGTGTCTTTAAAGTGCTGTCATTCGTAAGTATCTTCGAAGTAAAAAAGAATTCTACAAGCATCACTGACCAGCGCAAGGTAATTTAAGGTCAGGACAGTACAGTACAGAACTAAAAGTACGTTTGTGAACGCTTCGGGTAATCAGAGCTTACTCAGAGCTTGCTCTGAGTAAGTTTGTGAACGCAACCCTCAGAGACTCTTTCCCTTTCTCTATGGCAACCCTACAGAATATTAGTACCAGAGACAAGAGATTTCTCTATGATGAGTACTCTGGGTTTTTCGCACAGAAAACATATTTTTACTATTTAATTTTTTGGGTTTAGTGTTCTGGGGTTTTTAGTCTGTGGTTATAAACACAGATTACTGTAATCTGTGGTTATGAAGAATACAGGTTAAAATTCTTCAGTTTGATAATTAAATTTGGATTTTTAATTATTGACTTCACTTTCCAGCAGAGACAACTTTTCAGTGTTATCTGTGGACCAGTCCGCTGAATGAGTTCACAGTTTTTTGAGAATTTATGACTTCACACCATTGAAGCTAACATAGGCTGAAAAAATGAATAATCAAGTGAACGATCCTACTGAAGATCTAATTCAGGAAAATATAGCTAAATGGCAAAGCCCCTCAAATCCGTTGGCACCGTTAAATGAGGAGCAACAGGATTTGATTTACCAGCTTGAAGATATCATAAAAGAAAACTACTTTGGTCAAGAGTCGTCTACTCAAACAGTGAAAGGACAAATTGTAAAAGAGGTTCCTCTGATCGATTCATATAAAAGCTTCATCAAATGGTTCACACAAATTGAGAATGAAATTAAAGATGAAACGTTGAATGAATTCCAAAGCTACTATTACAAATTGAAACAGCAAGATGATCATGTTGAAAAATTATTCAAAAATGCGTGTGAATCAAATGAATACTTGGAATCGCTCTTACAAACACATAAAGACGTCATCTCGAAAACAGATTATTTACATGATTTGAGTGAAGATCTAATGAAACAGCAAAGATTACTAAAACTTAAAAAAGACGAATTGAATAATGAACTGAAATATTTTATCAAACCAGAGGAGTTATTGAATGAAACGAAGAATGTTAACTCCAAAGCTTTTACTGAAGTTTTAGATACAATTGTTGATAGCATCAAAAATTTGAGTATTCGTGAAGATTATAAAGAAGCACGCATTTACAAAATGAGAAATGAAAGTCTTTTGATCTCACTTCTGAACGATGTGTATAAATTATTTAATCAAGTTATAACTGACGCAAGTAGGCAAATTATAGATCCAGAAAATAAGGCTATTGGCATTGCAGATCATGTGGCTAGCAATGATTTAAATGCTGAAAGTTCTTATTCCCTATACTATGGCAAATTCCAAAGTGCAGCCCATAAAGTTACAGTAATCGTATCTTATCTGGAAGAAAAAAAAGAAGAGAATGAAAACTTTAGAAATGCTTTGCTGGATTGTCATAAAATGTATCTTAGTGAAAGATTACCACTACTTACTGCTGCAGTATCGAAAGCTTTGAGTGAAATTAAAGAAAAATATAAAAATGAATTCAATACTTTATTCAGATCATGTGGACAATTCATCATGAAAGTTTGTCAGGATGAAGTGAACTGCTTCCAATATTTTTTCAAAAATTCTTCAGAACAATTTGAGAATTATTTAGCAATATTATGCCAGAGTTTATATGACATTCTGAGACCTTGTTTGATCGTCATAAACCACATTGAAATTTTGAGCGAATTATGTGGTATTCTTCGAAGGGAATTGCTGAATGAAAGAGTTTTGACCAACCCATCCTTGAAAAAATACATTGAAATAATGAATCAATTACTGGAGGATGTTGAAGAGAGATTGGTATTTAGGACAAATATTTTCTTCCAGCATGATCTTCTAGGATACACGCCTTCTTCAGGGGATCTTGCTTATCCTGAAAAATTAATACAGATGGAGAATATTGCTATGGAACTACAGGAATATCATAGAAATGAGTCTAGATCTTCTGTTACTTCAGTAGATTGCCATGAAATTGGTGCTCTGAATGAGGGATCGGTGAGTCAGTTCCGGTCGTATACTGGAAATTCTCCTGCTGATCTTCATGCCATGTGGTATCCAACTGTTAAAAGAACTCTAGTTTGCTTGTCGAGACTCTACTTTTGTTTGGATAAGGAAACATTTCAAGGTTTGGCCCAAGAAGCTCTAGCCATCTGTATAAAGACTGTACAAAATGCCGCTGGTTTGATTTCCCAAAGAAAATCCAAAATTGATGGATGCTTATTTCAAACCAAACATTTATTGATTGTGAGAGAACAGATAGCACCCTTCCAAGTAGATTTCACAGTCAAAGAAGTTGGTCTAGATTTTAGTAATGTTCAAAAAGCTGCCATGCATTTGATAAGCCATCGTGATAAAATCTTTTCATTTGGATCTAATAATGCATTGTTGGAATTTTTGCTGGATGGAACACCTAAAGTCAAGGAGTATTTGATAGATTCTCGTAAGGAAGTAGATAAGCAATTGAAAATCTCCTGTGAGGAGTTGATCTCCTACTGTACAAATCTCTTGGTGGGAGAATTGGTACAGTTTTCACAAAAAGTAGAAAACTTCTCGAAAAATCGAGACTCAAATGGTGATAAAGTGACCATTTCATTGAAAGATCAACCCTGGGCTGAACCTGCGGAGGTATCGAAACTAGTGAGTGAAACTCAGAAGAATATAAAAATTAAAGTACCAGAAATCCAAAAATCCATGCAACTCTATTTAGCTAATCGTGAAACAGAATTTATTTTGTTCAGACCAATCAGAAATAATGTAATAAATGCATTTATTAATTTGGAGCAAACTTTAACCGTCTATTCTTCTGAAGATCAGTTACTTATAGGCTGTCCATCTGCTGTTCAGATTGGTGTTCTCCTATCTTCGGTTTCATTAAGCTCTGAAATTGAAAAAGTGAATAATTGAACATAATTATTTTGTATTCTATGAATTACAATAATATATTTTGTGAAAATATTATGTTATCTTCATGGTTTTTAGTTGGTTATTATTTATTCAGAAAAATATAAATATTTAATATAGCTTCTTGACTAAAATATGAACACAATTTTCTTCACTTTAATTCCTTACTTTCAAGATTCATAACATCAAGAAGATATAGCAAAAGAGATATAATAGGTTATGGGAACTACTCGGGTGTATTTGAGAGCTCTGAACTGAATTGCGCCTTCTTTCTATGTATATCTTCTTGAGTTGTATAATCGACATCACCGATTACGATTTCAATGTAGAAGTGGAGTACATAGTACTTCTCCAAGTGCTAACGTCACCCACGGTCACCTCGGAAACATCAAATTAGTGAGAAGACAATCCCGTAGAATTGTCGTCCCAACAAATTAAGGCCCCATCCTCCGTTTGAAATATTTAGCACTACACTGTACTGATGAGAGACAATGATCCCGTAACCGGTCTAGAGTTGTGTTTGGATGTTTTCAACTTCTCTGCAATTACCTACACTTGCTCATGACTAGCTCGCAATTTTACGGAATTGTTGTCTCTCTAACTTGTGCACGATTTCAATTATAAACCTTTCGGGAACTCACACACAGAGTTTCAAAATTCGTCCCGGTCATTTGACTTCAACTTCACCTACGTTCCGGACCAAGTTGTGAATTGAAACTAAACCATCGGTAGCCTCACCCAAATACACCAATAAAAATTTATCAAAATTGGTCCGACCCGCCTACTTGTTGACCGTCTCAGGTATAAACACTCAAAGTTGAATTATTCAATAACAAGCACTAAACGAACACGATTCTTGAAATTTTATCACTTATTCTCACTTGTAGCACTGATAGTCTGATAAAACAACCGAACACTAACTACAACGAATTTATAATGAAGACACATACCCCACGCGAAATGTCATCAGTCAACAACACTCCGTCGATGACATTTCGGCTTACAGACTTGCTCGTTTCTAGAAGTTCATGTTATGATTCGATTTTTCAATGCCAGTCACCTTCCACCGTCCCGTACTTGAAATTTAATGAAATTTTGTGTGGTCATAGCCATCATGAATATTAATATTATATAACAGTAATTTGGTGTTCCACCTTTTGTCAAATAAAAGTCTCACCTTTGAAAACACCATGTATAAACGTTAAAATATAAATGTGTATTAGTCTCGAATTACCCGCCGTTAACCTTCCCAGTGAGACAATCATTTTTCTGAAAAAATTAAAACCATATAAATATTAATTTATTTTATTCATCTATGACTTAATGTGTATAATACAAAAAATATTGTATAATGTGTATAATTAAAAATATAAACAATCTAACTCTATAAATTTGAATAAGGTTGGATGATCAAAAATGATGATGAAGAAACAATTCAAAGGGGTTATTAAACTTACTGTCATCTTAGTAAAGAATTGTGATAAAAAAATTAGAGGAACTAAACCAATCTCAATCACAAAGTTATAGTTCTCGAATGTTATACAAAGTAACACTGGAAAAATTTTACAAATATTTCAAATGGAAGCAATCATCCTTTCGCAGACCAAGTTTTTACAGAAAAACACAATAAAATCATTTCTTCTTTGTAAAAAATTTAACAGCGTAACATCAAAGATTGATATATTCCCAATTATATAACGAATATTGCGCAACATCCTTTAGCAAAATGTTGAGCCAATGTTCCGACCTTTGTGAAAGGCTCTTCGATTTTATTTCAAACTGAATATGTATTCTCAGGTGTTTACGGATTAAACAAATACAAATGAGAATAGAGCAAGAGTGAAATAAATTTCATAAATTCCGATATACATATTATAACACCTTGTACAACTTTGTTCATATCAGGAATGTCTTCAGTATAGCGTTCTCTTGAAAAATAGATAGTGAGGGTGGGGAATAAATGAGTAATTTTCAGCATACACTCAAGAATGTGTGCTGGATCATCGCCGACAAAATTCATCAGAAGAGCTTGAAATACAAATTGAGCGACTGTGAGCAAACTTCGGGTTCTGACCCGTGTCGATTGTAATCAAAAGGCAATCGAGCCGTGCTTGTACGGGGCGTCCCAAATTTCATGTCGAAAACACGGAAACTACTACTTAGTGCAGCCGGAGCAAAACAGACGGTACTTTTCCGTAATTTTTTTTTTCAGAGAAACATACAATGGTGACAACCGTAGCCTCTTAAGACGATTCGTAAGATTTTGTGTTGCGAAATTAAGGTTGGTATTGCTATTAAACAGTGATTTATAGATCTATTGAATGTGAATCTTTACACTGACCTACGATTATTTAAATTTTGTACTGCTGTTTATGTTCTTAATTTAATCATACAAATTCCATACATAATTGTATTAATTTTGAATACTTATTTTTATGCTCTGAAATTGAATATTTCTTCTTTTCAAATACTTTCCTAGATTTTATTTGAAAGTCCAGTTCCGTGATTGAAACTACAGAAATTATTGAGGATTTTTTGTGATTAGATATTAAGCTGCGTCTGAACTTTCAAGGCTTATTGGGACGTCAATCATTCTTGATTGGACTATATTATATAAGAATGCTGATGGTGATCACATTTGACAAGAAAAACGATGACAGAAAATGTCACTGGTTTCAAGAATACAGAATTCTATCGGTTTCACTGTTGTTGAATATCCAAACATTACTAAAATCTAGCAAAATCATCCTACGTCGCAAAATTTCACACATTCGAAATTATACTGAATTACAGAGGATCTTCTTTTTCCTTTTCACCATTCTTTGTTTTCTCGAAAAAAAACGCGGGATTGCGCCATTTGAATTTGGGACACCCTGAACATAAGATGCACAGATTGGTTCCTCATCTCGGCAATTCCGATTAGCTCTTGCCCGCTCGAAGTGAACATTTTTTCAATGACAACGAAAATCCTCTAAAAGAGAATTTACGAAAAAAATATTTTCACTGTTTCAGTAAAAAAGGTTCGAAAATCGCTCATATACGATGATAGTACAAAAAATACTTCTTTGGGCAGTTCCTATGTAAATCCTTGTGCATAAATTCCACTCGAAGCAAAGCACAATATTTTCTCTGTTCAGAGCAAGTTCTTCAACACCTAATTCACTTTTCAACATTTGCAGGTATGGAATTAACATGGTCGATTAACAAAAATGTCAGAGAAATTTTTAAATTTTCACAAATTAGATACGAATGAATTTTTTAAAATGACATCACACTGTTAATTCCACAAAAAGCATTAAAATATTTCATAAAATTACACAAACAATTTGCAGAGAACAACCTCAAGCATCGGGAAAAATTGTGCTTTACGCCAGAGACAAATATAAAATATATAAAAGAAGTTAATAGAGATAAAAGGATATGGCAACCTAAATAAAAATTTACAAGTGACTCCTAAACAAGTGCGTTGTGATCTCGAAATAGTTTAAGCAGCGTAGAATTTACCAGAAGACTAAAATGAAAAGCGATTGTTGTTACTATGTCCAAATTCACACGAAATATACAAAAATGAGATAATATTTGAAGTAATTCGTTATCGGTTTGCCATATACCGCGCCGCGATCAATCAATTTAATTAAAAAAAAAATCACGGAATATCTATATGTGAATAGATAACCAACCACCTCCCCCCCTAATGGTAGTGTAAATCGATCGAGTTACGCAACCAATCAGCAGGGGGGTGGACGTGGCCTCAGTAGGCCGATGCTTCTTTGTATTCGGAACCGTCCATTGTGAAAAAGTCTTCTAGTTTCCATTGTAAAGTTTCGAATGTCGGCCTCTTCATCGGGTCCTTGTTCCAGCATTCCAACATTATGTCGTAGAGGGCAGGGGGGCAGCAGGCGGGCGCCGGCATGCGATATCCGTGCTCTACCTGATGCAGTACCTCGGCGTTGGTCATACCTATACATTGGAAGGATAACATATTATTTTCTAATCGTTATATTGTTTGTTTCTCTCATCTTCAACATTGTAAAGTCCGAATTCCCTGAATACGTCTCTGCTTTCAGTGCTGCGAGAATATTCAGGGGCGTATCGATATAAAAAACGCGAAGTGGGCTCGAGGGGCAGTTAGTATTCTAATAGAGAGCGAAGTGAACAATGAATTCCGAACAGTGCTAAGTAGTGAAAATAGATTAGTGAGTGTGTAAATAAATTAAAGTATATTTTGAACTGCAATTCTAATTTGGTTTTCTCAATTTTCAATTTGGCAAATGCACCGGAAGAAGTCAAATGGCTCAGTATGCCGATAATGAGAAAGTGAAAAAGTGAATAACTCACCTGGATATGGAATTCTTCCATATGTAACTAATTCTGTCAGTAGGATACCAAAGGACCATACGTCAGATTTGATGGAGAATTTGCTGTAGTTCGCAGCTTCAGGTGCGGTCCATTTGATTGGGAATCTTGCTCCAACTCTCGCCTCATATTCATCTTCCTGCAATGAGAATGATTCATGAATATTTTAAGTACTACTCCTTCATTTCATTAATTTATTTAGGAAATACAACACAGTGGTTATGATGTAAATATAGTCAATTTATTAAAAGTGTTTCGAAATTTTTGAAATTATGTTTGTTTCAGTCTTTTCATCATTTAGCAAATCAATGAAGTTAAATAAACTAGATAAAAAAAAAGATCCAGTTTTAATTAAAAGTTTACGAAGAAATAAATATACGCATACATGATTGGGTCGGAAAGAAAGCAAAACGGAAGGATTCGGTTCTCTGTTCCTTTTCGCCTTCTCAGGGGCTTACGCACCACCAGTCAGACTACTTCCAGTGTCGTGAAAACTCTTACAAGACAAGTAATCGCTTTATGCGATGTTCAAATTTAACAGTGGAGGGGGCGTCTTTTCAACTCACAGCACGGATTACTTTGAAGTAAAATAAAGTTATTTGGAATTGTTTTAAGACTTTCGCACAAGTGAAAATAACGTATCTCGGCAATATAGGCGTCAAGTACACAATCACGGTTGTAAAGCCATCCGCAATAACTCAAAACGCAGTTTAACACTAGATCGGTTAATCATGCGACCAGGGAAAGATCATCTTTCATAGACTACCCTGAGGTGCTGAAAATGGTAAAATTCGCGTCGGTGAAAATGTCTTCGCTCTGGCTTATCGGCAGAGTTCGGTGCTGCATCGTTTTAAAATAAAAAAAAAAGAGTGAAATCGGCGTGAAATGTTTACGGTTCCCTACAATTTCTGAATCTTGATTCGAAATTAAAAATGTAATAAAAAACAAAAACTGAATAAACCTCAGAGTCATCAATGAATACGGATACGTACAGAGTGTGGCGTAATGAATGGATAATATGGTGCCTGCGGGTAGAGGACCTTATAGCGGTTCAGAAAAATATATTTTATGTTCGGTAAAAGTCCCTTGGTTTTCGAGATATTGGAGATTTTCGAAAATTTAAGAAAATCACACCCTTCGCCACTCCTTATGCAGGCAAAACTCTAAATGAAGGAATTTTCTCAAAATGTTTTTTGGATAGTTTCCTGGATAGATGCGCTATCGAATGTAGATTATTATTTTTTGGGCGCATTTTTTCATAAAAAAGATCTAACTCAAATTTTCCGTTCTGCTTATTTTTTTTTTCCGAAGTTCAACCCAGCGTGGTGTAAAAAATAATATCGGTACCTGAGTGCCAAAGCAAGAGGAATCATGCCTGTTTCACTGAGATTCTGAAATGGTATAACTCACTCTATTTCCAGAATTAAATACAAAATAAATTTCTATTACAATGGGTCAAGGCCGAGTTTGATGTAAGCCTTTTTCTTTAATTTTTAGCAAGTGAAATGAGACTTGCAAGGAGAATAAAGCAATTATTCATAAGAAGTTGTAAAGCATCTAGAAGAGCTCCTGATGCCCACTTTCAACACTTTTTGTAGAACTCGATTCAATTAAACGATTTAGAAACTGTGTTTACATTAAACTAGGCCTCAACTGATTGCAATAGGAATTTATTTTGTGTTAAATGCTGAAATTACAGAGAGTTATACCATTTCGGAATCTCAGTGGAACGGGCATGTTTTTTCTTGCATTGGCACTCAGGTAACCATATTATTTTATACACCGCGTTAGGTTGAACTTATGAAAAAAGATAAGCAAAACAGAGTAGTTGAGTTAGATCTTTTTTTCATGAAGAACTATTCATGCGCCTCAAAAATAATGAATTACATTCGATAGATCATCTATCCAGATATACTATCAAAAAAACAGTTTGAAACATTTTTTTCATTTGGAGTCTTGCCTGCAAAACGAGTGTCGAAGAGTGTAATTCTCTTGAATTCTCGAAAATCTCCAATATCTCGAAAACCAAGGCACTTTTACTAAACGTAAAATATATTTTTCTGAACCGCCATAGAGTCTTCTACCCGCAGACTCCATATTATCCATTCATTACGCCACACCCTGTATACGGACATGTTGGGGATGTATATCACAGCTGATATAGGTGGTTGTAAGCTGAATTTTTCATAATAGAAGATGGAGATCAAGAAAAGAATATACAATATTTATCGCCAACGAAATTGTGGCAACTCAACATCTATTGTATTATAAATACTATGTAATGGAAAGAGGAAGGTGAGTTTATGCCTACTTTTCTGATGTACTAGCTTATTTCTAAGGTTTATGATATTTAATGCTTAGAAAAAGTTCAGTGTTTTTTTTTTCATTATGAAAATGTTTCTTCTGAGCTCAAGAATCTACTGTGGATATATACAGGGTGATCCAAAGAGAACTTAACACCCATTCACAAAGAACGTTAACATGCTTTTGTCGTAATTCGTCAGGTATTCAATATTTGCGAATACATGTATTTAGTAAATTCTCGAATCGTCCAGAATTTTTTTATCGCGTGAATTCAAAATAAAGAACCATAATTTATTTTACCTTGATCAGTCTGGCGAGTCCAAAATCTGCAATCTTCACGACCGTCGTGTCGGCCACAAGAACATTCCTGGCGGCCAGATCCCTGTGGATGTAATTTTGCGATTCCAGATAGGCCATACCGGCGGCTATTTGGGCGGCCATATCGATCAACTGCGGCAATTTCAGCGTCTTCCCTTTGCCCTGAATGTACTCGAGCAAAGATCCGTTCCTCATCAATTCCGTTATTATATAGATCGGTTCTTCTACGGTGCAAACGGCGTACAGCTGGATGAGTTTGGGATGTCTCAATTTCTTCATTATCTGGGCCTCCGCGAGGAAATCTTTCGGATCCATCGTTCCGGGTTTGAGGGTCTTGATGGCGACCGGCGTCGTGTTGTTCCACATGCCCTCCCAGACCTCGCCGAACTGGCCGTGGCCCAACTTGCGCACGAATTTAAGAGATGATCTTTCGATTTCCCATTGATCCCTTGTGCGATGAGATAGACCTTCTGGTTGAGGCTTTTCGATCTATAAAAAAAAATAAAACAAAAATATTAGTTTTCAGTTCGTTATTCCAAATAAACATTGATTCCCAAGAATAAAATAAGCAGAGTGAAAGTGCAAATGAACTATTCTCAGTAGGTTATAACGATTTAAATCGATCAATTCTACGAGTGTTTAGGTTGAATGATCTTTCTGTAGAGAACAATTCTACATAATACATATTATGTACTATAATGTGTGTTTCAATATCAAAATGACATTGTACGAAATGTAGTACAGTCAAAGACTGTTATTCACGCATTGCGTGTACCTCGTCCGGTTAACAATAAGTTTATCAACCTTGGAAAAATTACAAACGCGCTTATCTGATGAATTAGAACTGCTTGCTTTCCTAATGTTTCTGTATGAATATAGTGACATAGAAAACAAAACACCCTCTGTTGATGAATTCATTACAACTAGTAGTACAAAAGATACTTCTTTACAGGCCGATTTGCCTTACAAAAAAAAACATAATGAAATAACTTTAATGAATGAATAGTCCAAAAACACTACCGTACTCTTCGCTTTATGAGTAAAATCAGCAATACCCATCCTTGGTGCTAACCTGACATCTGTGTTTCAAGTTTGTTACTAAGACCCTAAGACTGGTTAAAATATTAATTTGGGGGCAATTTGCAGAAACATTTGAAATTTTGTAAGATATTAAATAGCCATTTTGACCAAAAGAGCTTTTGAGTGTTTTGATTCTCGTACCGCCTTTTGTTTATCTATACTTCATTCAACTTTATTTTAGCAGTCGGTTGGCCATGGAAATTTGACACATTTCACTCTGTATAGTACGAAAATGTGGGGTTATGAAGCTTGTCAAAACATTTTTGGGTTTTAAATCAACGCTATGTTGCCCGTTCTACGTAAAAGTTTCTGTTATTACGTATTTTATCACAATGTCGAATCTCTTCGGAAAATATGTGACGAACATAATTGAAGTTTATACAAACTGAATGAAGGCATACCAAATCACTTATTTGCATGGAAAATACAAGAGATCAGTATAATATCATAATATGCACTAGCTTGAGGAGAGTTAATGTTCGTTATCTTCTTTGGCTACATCATTTGTAGATTTCAAAAATATTAACCCGAAGATGAAATGCATATGATGCAGTGGTTGGAAATGGGTATCTCCCGAAGGAATTAACAGATAATTACAAGAATGTTAAGTTTTTCAATAAAAATCATCTTGCATCAATATAAGTAAAAGGAGTTGAAGGAAGTTTCAAGTTAACATGCAACTTCACCGTTGAACAAAAATTTCACATGAATAAACAGTAACAGGGCAACTTGCGCGTATTTGTGGCTATTCATCTTAATACATTGATGTAATTATCATATTTAGGTATTTATTAGTACCTTAAGACATTTACATTGTATAGGACAAGTCAAATGAAAAACAGAAAAAGAAGAGTTAGGGAACTCATTCTCCGATGACATTTATCGAAAATCCTGTAGTAAACTTTTCGCATAATTCACGCAGACCTAAAATTCTCAAATGCCACAACTTTTTTGGGTCTCCCAATAGAAGGAAATTCTTTGTCATACTCTTCATTCACAATCTTTCTGATTGTGGAAATATTCAGCTGAAATATAAGTCGTTTAGATTCAGATGAAACATTATATAAATTCTCTTACATTGAATATGTTCTCTACCGTCTGACGTATTGTGGATTTTAGAATACCAGGGTATAATTTTTTGAATGAGCGGACCTGAATTCTAAATAGCACTTCCTGAAACCCTGTCTCTTTTTTCAATCACTTTCGGCATTTTCGTAATAAAAATTGATATTAGTTGTGGCAACGGCGTTATGACATTAAAGACATTTCATGAGTGCCAACCTAACTTCGTTCTAGTTACAAAAACTTGAGAAAATTATATCATGGCCAACCGACTGCTAAAATAAATTTGAATGAAGTATAGCTCCTTCTAGTTTCTGATTATTGAATTTTTCCGTCTGATTTCTTGGTGAAAACTTCATAATATCGTTCGAAAATTATTAAATGGTGAAGAATTGTGGACAGTCAAAGTTTAATGTCATAAAAAGGCCATATCATAAAAAAATCATAAAAAAGCATAAAGCAACTATACTGACGGGCTAACATACAGGTCATGTATACCTCCTCTGTGAGATTTTTTTAATTGTGGTTCTGAAAATTCTGTTAATAATATGCAAAGAACTGAAATGTGTATGCTATGATGGTATATTGAATATTGGTTTATGTTAATTTCTGATAATATAAATTGAACAAATTCAACTAAATTTTTCAATTCAAAACAATGTATCGAACAGAAGTAACAGCTTTGACCTTTAACAGGCCAACATATTCTTTCTTGTCCCATTCAAAGCTCTATTTGTTTTCCATAATTTTAAATTTTTGTAATTTCTTTATAAATCCTGCTCAAAAAACAAAACCATACTTTTGTTTTGTCACTCACGATATTTCACCTCACATTTATCAAACTGATTAGTTTTTTTTTTAAATCTCAATCTGATCCTTTCCGATCTGGAAGCAGGAATTAGAGTGATACTTGGCACGGTACGATTATTCGATTTTAGTTTGTTTTTTCGCGATTGGCGAGATGATGCTTGTTGGAGATTTACCGAACAATTCAAATCAGCCGATTCTCTATATCCGACAACAATCTACTACCATATATACACTTCTGTTCATCATAATGGCTATTCCTTAAAAGGTTAAATCAGCCTCGCGTAAACCCACTATCAAACTCCCTTACTGAGCTGTTGAAATTTTCTCGTCGTTTAATTCTAGGCATGATAAATAAATTAAAGCAGCTATTCACAACGTATTGTGGAGATAATCAAATTCAGATTGTAACTATAGAAGACACAATTATCGCATACTCACTTTGTTGTAAGAACATACGATAACACAAAAGCACCCTGTAGATATGGTTAGAAAAGCGATCATTTGTTATCCTAACTTGAGCAAGTACATTCCTAAAAATTCTTTCTAACGAATTCATCAATACTGGGTGTCACGTTGTCAATGTCACTTAGTTTATTATGAGACTTCCGCGACTCTAAATTGTATAACGTTAATACGAAGAATGGGGAGAGTCCATTCAAGCCCAAAGAGTCACGTTTTTCGTTATACGAATGTGGAAGGATATCAAGAGATAAAACATATTTTCCCTCTCGTAATAAAAGTTGCTGAACAAAGTTTGAAATTTTATGATGCACACCTGTACTATCTACAGGTTAACAAGTATAATAAGACAAGTCTCTTGATATGAATAAATATTTTCACGGGGAAATGAGAACGAACTGATCGCCAGTTCAAGAAAATCAGAGGGCCCCCAATTTCTGCCTCGAAATATCGTCAGTAATTCAGATCAGAGTAAAATATTAAAATTTTGAATAAACTTAATACTGAAAAAAGATTATGTGATCAATTAAGAATAATGAAACCACACAATGAGTGACTTAAAACTAATCGCTAAATAAAAAGAGTGAACAAACGAAATGAAGATATAAGATAAAGAACTAATATGAGAATGTAGGTACATAAACTACATACATAAATATGCAAATCAGGATTTAGGCAACGTTACTTGCTAACTAAATAATACAAATAAAAATAAAACCCATGACATACCTCATAAAAAGAAGTACTCTTCGTAAATGCAACGACAAAAAAAATAGTTAGAAAAAAAGCTTCAAGAATAAAGTATTTCTATATGAGTTTTTCACTTCTTCTTCATTGAGGAGGTAATTAAAGTAAAATATGTATATTTCGTGTAGGAATCACGAACCATAAGATATCTATACTGAATGATCAATCAAAAATTTAGAGGCCATTGAACATGCTGAAAAAATATTTCTAACCTTCAATATAACTATACCCATGAGATATAAGGCACACATGTATTTACCAACATCACAAACTTCAAAATGATTCATTGGCGCAGTTAAACATTCTGCTTTGCTATTTTCTTTTTATCTCCAGTGTGGATAATTGTTAGCATGGTTAAGACATAAGAGTATCTGTCGAATTGTTCACAATTCGTCGATAGCGAGGCGATACGAGTACAACATGGATTTGACGTAATCTTCAGGTAGCACAATCGGATTTCTTATTTCCTGATTAATTTGCAATCAGCGGAGCGATGAAAGAATAGGGGAATTAATTAGGAGATATAGAGATGGAGTTACGAGAATCGTTCTTCCACGAGAATATTATTGTAAAAATTATTCTAGACACTGGATGAAAATTGCGTTCGACTTCAGGAAAAAACAAGCATGTTCCTAAGGAAATAGCAAAAATTTTTGAGTCCACTTCATCATTAGCTAAAGTAAAACACGCGAGCGCAATGCAAACAAAGATTCCAAAAAAAAATGTAACAAAACAGTTATATTACAGGGACCTGAGCAGTTACAAAGTGGCTGAAAGTAGAGGCTTATCATTTGTAATTCGGGAAATTTTGACATGAAAGAACATTTCTTTTAGAAATTTGAATAATACCGATTTATCCGAAATTGAGTAACTAAATATTTTTTTTCCGAATCATGTAGCCTCATTCGAATCTTCAGTTCTATCTGAGGATGAACCTTTGATTGTTCAACACTAATAGCATTAAAAAAAATACTCTTACCTGTACGCAAGGTTTGCAAAGGTTAACGCACAGACCATCTGCATCGTTACTATAATGATCGACCAATTCCTGTAACGTCCTGAAGGTCGTTCTTCTTGCAATGAAAAAACCACCTTCGTCCAATTGTCTAATTCTATAGTGCTTCACAGTGTCACCATCACGAACTGAAAATGTATTTTCATATTTCAATGAATGATGTGAATATTTCGAGACTAGCTCATCTCACAAATTTTTTTTCTAATTCTAAATTCTGGCAATTTTCAGGCGGAGTTCCGAAAGGCGAAAGTTATAGGAATTTTAAAACGTGCAAAGGAATCCTCTGATCTTAGAAGTTATTGACCCAGTAGTTTATCGAGTGTTTCTTCAAGAATTTAAGAGAGGCTGATTCTTTTTAGGATTGAATCGACTATACCTATAAGACGCTTTCCAGAATTGTCAAGGGAGTTTCAGGAAAAATAGAAATTGTTCTCATGAGGTTTTGAGCCCCCACTCTTTCATTCAAGCAGGTTTCAATGATAAACTAAAAACAGGAATGGTATTTGTGGATTTATCTGCATATGACATAGTATGCGAAGGGTGAATCGATGTTAAAAATTGTAATGCTCGTTATCAAAAGAATATATAAATATACATATGTATGCAATAATGATTTTCTATTCATTCCAATATCCTGATAAAAAGTAAATATTCGCCATGCTTAATTTTGTCTCACCAATCTCAAAGACGAGAAAATAAAGAACAGACAAATTAAATAACATTCACCATTCGAGACCGAAGTGAAATTGAATCTCACCTGGTTTGCCCATTTCTACGAAAATACTGACCTGATAAAGAGTAGTCGTTGTGCCTGCTTTCTGAGTCTCTTATAAGGAATGCACCATGTTCGTTTTCTGGTAAAAGGAGTTTTTTCTCTGCCTCGATTCGCTTGATCTTGCGGAAGTACCATCTGAAATTGAACTTGCATTACTTATTGTTCATTTTGTTTTAGCCATTACATATTATATTGCATGATGTGTGGGGCTAACATAACCTGAAATAAGGAAAGGAACTTTTCCTCCATCCATCTAAAATATTTTCCCAATATTTCCAAAAATACAGATCCGATCAAGTTAAGGATAAATTAATGCCTGGGTTATCGGTTATCCACGATAGACGCATAGAAAAGTGAATCACTTGTGATTAATGAGAAATTTTTCACTGGTCTAACAAACTTCACGATACAAACTAGAGACAATCTAAACATGGATATATTACTATATAGCATTATTGAAATTTATTGAGATATTGAAATGCGAAGTACAAATATCATTTAAAATGATATTTCAGAATTAATCTTTTCAAAATAGTAAATGTTTTACTCGTGTATTATGACTCCACTTGGATGATTCACAAAACTCGACATCTATCGTTTGGTGGTATTCGCGTGCATAATAGCCATCAAAATATGTATGCTTTTTGTATAAAAAGAGATCCTCTTATTTGGAAAAAATTCAGTAAATCAAATACAGTTATTTTGCTGTAAATATATACGGATATGTCGATAAGTATTTTCAATTGCGCTCTTTTTGATGTGAGGAAATGTTACAAAGCGTGTCACAAATTTGAGCTGAACTTGTCGATAATTTTTTTTAATAGCATTATGTCCGATCTTTCAAATATGGTTGTTTTTTTTTACAAAACAACAAACTAATAAATATTCGCTTCGATACGATGCTACTCTCCTTACTTGTTTTAACTTCTTTGTAGGACAAAATATGATAAACAAATACAACTTGATATTCTATTTTTGAACTGTTTGCCTGAATTATTTCATTTCATATAATATTTTTCATGTTAGATTCCGTGAACAATAAGCCAATGTGCAATACATTGAAGTAAAATGAATGGGCCATAAAAAATTATTTAGTTCCTTCAATGTATTCATTATTCACAGGGTGTTTTCTGTTCGAAAGTTTATAAACCAAATCAGCGATCAAAACGGTGAGAAATGTGTTCAAACTAGGAACTACACCCCTAAAAGTTTATCCTGAAAAACATAAAATTTTTATTGCAAAATTCTCCATAATCGATATGAAATCTACATGAAGAATTTCCAGACAAATTAGTTCAGTGCCCTCTCTGTCGATCGCAACACGTTTCGACGTGCCCTGACTGATTTTCAGGTAAACGACTGCTGTGTGTGTGACGAAAGGTAGTTATATTTATAATTGATCATGTTTATTCATTCCATTCAGTTGATCGAAAGAGTATTCTGATCACGCCTAATTAGATAGCGAACGAAAGTAAATTCGTTGGATGTCGTTCTATACATTACTGTATAGATGGATGCCTGCAGTAATTTCGACGTAACAAGACGAGGAAGAGCAGTCTATTGATATGTCAACTTCACGAGTAGCAGGTCCACGAAGACTAAAAGCGGAAGCGACATTTACGCGATGTTCACCTGAAAGTGTAGGTACATCTTATTGAATTATTCATCAACTCTAACACTCTCAATCTTGAAAACTGAATCAAGATGAAGTGATCTGTTTCAGTTAACAATTTAAGGATATAAATAAATAAGGTTGATTTTATCCAGCATACCTAAGAACTAAGAACTTGAACAGAGATTAGCTATAGGCAGATAGCGACCAAGTGATAGCGAACATTAAAAACGCCCAAGTGAAAAAGGTGGCTGACTACATGAGAGTAATTTTTATAAGTAAAAAACTGTTGTAACAAGATATTCTTGATTTCAAAAGAAACACTTTTTGCCATTTCCATTTTTTCCGATTCGGCTTAGACCTTAGATAAAAGAAAGATAAAGCCATTTCAAGTTTTCATAATGAGCTAGGCCACTCCTGGAAACATGACAATCAAGTTTTCCCAAGCATTTAATATAACATTTTAATGTAGGAAATAAGAAAAAAGCTCACTTTTTCCAATCCATCTGGTGAACCAAGTAGTATTTATAATATTTACAATAAATGACTTACCGCAATTTCGTTGGCGATAAACATTGATTTATTCTTCTCTTGATTTCTATTTCATTTTCGATGATAATAATAATAATAAATTCAGATTGCAACCAACCATACAGGGTGTCCCGTAAAGACCACGTCAAACGAAAACGGAAAGTAGATCAGAATGTGCTCTACCTGATGTGAAAAAATCGTTAATATAAAAGTCTCACAGTTTTCGAGTTATTTGATGTTTTATGAAAATGTTGAATTTTTTCGCTTAAAATGTTTTCTCTCTTGAGGAAGCTACAATTTAATACTTTTCGAATCAGTTTTTTTTCGTAAATTTTGTTGAATGATTACTTCAACGAATAATACCACAAAATATTATGCAGGGATTCTGAAAAAAAAAATTAATTTCATGTTCTGAAGGAAGTGTTTTTTTCTGCTGAATTCTATCTGACGTGGTATAAAAAAAAGACACTAGATCTTTTCTGCACATTAAGTTGAAAAGTTGCCCATTTTGTGAGGATTCCGAAAAGGTAAAATATAGGTGATAACCTTCTTCACGAAAAAAGATATTTGAATGTTTATCGAAAATGGATCAAATTTGTGAAAAACTGATTTTGTCACCCTTTCTACAAATTCTTTCATTTTGCAGATTCTGCTGTAACATATTGAATAATTCTCTTGAAAAATGTCAGTTAGTCCTTAAATTACTTATAAAATGAAATTATTCATTAATTGCAATGATATGATATAATAACGCACAAGACCTTCAACATCAACAAATCTATTGTGAAGAAACTTTATAAAAATATCAATAATAGAAATTCAGAATTCTTATGAGAGTAAATGCTCAAAATGGCCCCCCCTTCGCTAATACATGCCCTGCCTCTATTGAGAAATGCCCTTTTCAAACCACTTTACGGTGAATTTATGGACTGGAATATACGATGAAAAAATATTCGGTCCGACAGAATTGCTGCAATCATTAAACAGCACCAACTATTTGAATTTTCTAAGGCACAGTGTACCCTTACTCTTAGGAGATATACCACTGGAAATGCGACATAATCTATGGTTTCAACACGACGGGTGCCCAGCACACTACACTCGTCATGTTAGGGAATATTTACACCAAACATATCCTCCCCGTTCACCAGACTTAAATCCTCTGGAGTTTTTTTACTGGGGTTTTTTTAAAAAATTAAATTTATTCGAATCCCATAAAAGATGAAGCACAAGTTAGGGACCGCATTCGTATTTCAGCAGCCAAAATAGCGGGAGAAGTTTGTATGGTTTGAAAATGTTATTTCCCAATAGATGCAGGGCATGTATTAGTGAAGGGGGTGGTTATTTTGAGCATTTGCTCTAATAATAATCCTGAATTTTTATTATTGATATTTTTATAAGGTTTCTTCACAATAGATTTGTTGATGTTGAAGGTCCTGTGCGTTATTACTTTATATCATTGCAATTAATGAATAATTCCATTTTATGAGTAATTTAAGGACTAACTGACATTTTTCAAGAGAATTATTCAATATGATACATCAGAATCTGCAAAATGAAAGAATTTTTAGAAAGGGTGACAAAATCAGTTTTTCACAAATCTGTTCCATTTTCGATAAACATTCAAATATCTTTTTTCGTGAAGAAGGTTATCACCTATATTTTACCTTTTCGGAATCCTCACAAAATGGGCAACTTTTCAACGTAATGTGCAGAAAAGATCTAGTGTCTTTTTTTTATACCACGTCAGATAGAATTCAGCACAAAAAAACACTTTCTTCAGAACATGAATTTCAATTTTTTTTTTCAGAATCCCTGTATAATATTTTGTGTTATTTTTCATTGCATGAATTGAAGTAATCATTCAGCAAAATTTACGGAAAAAAAACTGATACGAAAAGTATTAAATTGTAGCTTCCACAAGAGAGAAAGCATTTTAAGCGAAAAAATTCAACATTTTCATAAAACATCAAATATCTCGAAAACTGTGAGACTTTCATACGAACAATTTTTTCACATCAGATAGAGCACATTCTAATCTACTTTTCGTTTTCGTTTGACGTGGTCTTTACGGGACACCCTGTATAAGGTCTCACGTTCATCTCCAATAAGTTACCATTATCGTTGTTTACAACAGCAGTTACCAAATTTAAATACTACCCATTCAACCTTTCATTCTCAGATGAATAAATATTATAAATAAATTATATCTTCTCTTAATGTTAAAACGTTATTTGTCAAGATAGAAGATAACGAAAACAGAACACTATAATCACAACAAAATGTATGGAGTATAGAGAGAAGAAGAACGATTACTGCTTGCAGACTATAGATTTTTTGTCCCCCAAATCATGTAACAGTAGACAAGTCATTTTTTATCCAATGTATGTTCTTGTGTCGCTAAACGGAAAAAAAAATCTGATTCGAACTATTCAATTGAGTACTGTCCTGATTACCCAATTTTATAATATAGGTGCATATTTTCAATACTTACATTAGAATGTATCTATTTCTATCTATCAATTTTATTCGGAGTAATCTATTCGAAAACTGATGAGAAACATCTAAACTAACCTAACCTGCAACAGAATAGAAGCAGTTCGGCGGCTGACTCATTTTTTCCATTTTCGGGGACAGTTTTTTAATACGGCGATCGTTCTCTATACTCTCCACAACAAAATGCATCCACAATTGAAAAACCGATGTTGGACATGGATTATACAACATCTGATTATTACGTCTAGCTGTCATGTATACTATGGCAGACGTTATATCTAACATTTCACCAGTAATTCATGCGTTCAACTTTATGCAGACTAATTTCATCACTTATCTTCACTAAATCGGAGATTTGCATACATATCACCAACTTTATTAGCTATGCATCATTGAAATCCTTCTGGGTCGGAAGACGAAGCGCTATTTTGAAACAAGTCATATGTATGTAATACTCATGGTAGTAGTTCTTCAGTTGACGATCTATCATTAGCATGGCTTCAGTCTTACTCAGTTTTATCCCTATTAAAAATTCGATTAACAAAGTTTCTATGGTTGCGATTTGCATAGGACTGAAATGTAATTAGAAATGGGGAATTTTTGAGTCCAGTCCAGTGAGGCAATTTCAGAAACTAAAGATGAGCATAGAATTTGATGCATAAAAAGGAGAGTAGAAAGATGTCGGATGAGCACAAAAAATGGAGTTTTTTTTTGTGATCAGGCAAATAAATTGCTCATTCATAATTCGTACACACCAACGAATTATTGCAAAATAATCTGTGCAACAGCTCGCAGCAAGGTTATTCTGACGAAATATTACGATATTTCTGTAGAATTTTAAATTGTTTCATTGATTTATATTATCGATGGAACATGTATCTCTTTCAGGAAATTCTGTTGAAATTCTTGGAAAAAAAGTTAAAATTATAGTCTGAAATATATCTGATGGAGAAACTTCGGACAGTTCTAGGGATATGACATAATGGAAAATTTCAGTGAAGAAATGGATATGCCAAGCAAATATTTTTGCGACGACGATTGGATGTATCGTACTCGATTAAAAATGACCCCTTAAATGAATTTTGTTCTAGGACATCCATTTATTTATTTCATAAATTTGTGGTCATTCCACATTGATTCTTCTGAATGTTAGCTGCTTGCGGTAAACCAATGATTTCACGGTTTCAAGAAGAAAAAAGTTCGTAATTATTCAACATGATCTTGAGGCAAGTTCTTGCGATAACATATTTTCGGATATGACTTCAGATATCTAATAACTATCATACACGGTACGTTATTCTTAGAAGATCTTGACATAAAAAACAAAAGAAAACTTCGATCCCGATATTGAGTCACTTCAAAGGGTTACTTGTTATTTGAGGCCTTTCAGTTCATGTAGCAAATTTGAACCCAATCGGTCAATCCCTCTATTCCATATGGCGGATTGAATTTTTTGCCTAAATTAAAAAAACACTCTGTATTTCAGAAACTGTATGAAATGTTTACTGCATACAACACAGTACAATTCAGTATACATTGTATACAGTACTGTCGGTATTAGTCAGATGAAAATCTAAGATTATTTCGTGAGGTGCATACTCAGCGTTCCCAAAAATGAAATGTTTGGGCGGGTATTTATGTAAATCACATAATCGCCCCTTTTCTAAACCCGATAATCTCACTGGCCAAATTTATTTAGATCTATTAGAGAACGCTATTTATACAGCCCTCGTGCAAGTATTGGAGAATGCAGAAGACCATCAAACGATCATTTTCTAACAAGATGGCGCACCACCTCAGTTGTTAGATGAAAATTTTCCTCACGCCAGGATTGGAAGACAAGAACATATTGAGTGGCCACCCAAATCACCCGATCTGGCTCCAATGGCCTTTTTTCTGAAATCCAAGATTTACGCTACCCAGCCTGAGCCACTGGATTATTTGCGAACTGGGATCATTAATGAATAGCGTCAAATTATACCAGAAATCTGAAGTGAGTGGTCCCCATTTCCAGCATTTAAGAGGAGTTTATACCACGGGACGAATATTACAATAGTTCCACTTTCGTCGAAAAGATGGCAGCACTTAACGAGTGTCCATTTTCAATTTCATCAGTATCGGAATTGTAACCAATAGCGAGAATTTTCGAGAAATTTTTTCATGTGGAAATTCATAAAAGAGATAATTGCACTTCGGAAACTTAATAACATGAATGAATATTTGTTTTTCAATGAAAATTTTTTTTTTATTTCCGTTTGACGAATAAAAAAAAATTTCTGACTTTCCGAGATGACGAACTGATTTAATTGAATTACCTATAACGAAAACCCCATATAAATTAATGGATTCTAACGTAAGATGTTCATTTTCTTCTTTTGAACTGACCGCACTAAAACGATGTAAGCCCCTCTCAATAAACTATTTTACCTGTCCTCTCGTTATCAATGGAAATCGATAACTCTACTCAAAATAAAGGGGTTGTGCTCACCCCAGTTAGAGGTCTGTAGTTCTGGGGATGAAAAAGAAAAGCGAAAAAGTTGTTCCTCCTCGAATCAGAAATAGACGGATCCGAGTGATTTTGCACATTTTCATTTTGAAGCCTGAAAACGAGTTGTTAAGTTTTCGTTGGACCACAGTATATGTAAATTGCAATACGAACGAAAGGATTTATTTAGATTGATGTGTCCGATACTTGATGAAAATCCATAATTGAACTTAAAACAAATTACACGATTTTCATAAAAATCGTCATGATGTTTAAAAACTGTTTTTTGTGATAATCGCATAAACTGTTTCAAGTTCAAGGATTCATTTATTTATTTAAGTGGTTTTGGCATTTGCATATGGTATTTTACGTTCATATTGACATTCTCTGTCTTGTCAGTTCCATACCATTTTTTCAGTATATTGTTCAGCCGAAATGAATTCTCACGATGAGAATAAAAAATATCGACAAGAAAGTGTTTTTTTTTGCGGTGTATAACGATGTGAAGTGAATGTCAGTAATAAATCAACATAATTTTTATGCATGATTGATGAGCATTCATCATTGTCGGAATATTATCGATGGAGGATGGAGCGATCAGAATTTTTCAATTCACGTCGTCGACTTTGCCATGAATCACGCTTCAAGTATTCTGGGTAGTACAACACCGTACCGCACCGCACCGACCGTGTCCCCCGCGTGTTTTTTCCCGCGCCTCGATCACGACCCGTTCGATTTATTTCCGCCGATTCCGACGTCGTAATACGTCCTTGTTCTATCTCTTCGACCATCGGCGTATGCATGTACATGCTTGCTTCTCTTTTATTTCAATAACCCATTTCTTTCGGTAAATTATTTCGAATAATACCTACATTTTGAATCGAGAATGACCAAGATAGATCTTGAGCCTAAGGTTCGTCCATTAAAACAATTTCTTGTATACATGTGTTTTAGGGGTAGTAAGCAATCGATGAAAATTCGAAACAACCTAACCTAATGGCAGAAAAACAGGAACAAAGCATAATGTGTTGGACCAGCACGATATCTTATGCACATAGAAACATGTTTTCCTTATTCAGTCTGCCAAATGTCCTTGTCCCTTATATTGAATTAAGGAAAGAGTTGGATCATAAGGGTTTACGCTACTTCAGAATCGTATTTTCTTGATCACAGAACCTAATAACAACAATTTCTATTTTTCCTGAAACCCCCTTGACAATTTTGGAAAGCGTCTTCTGGAGTCGATTCAATCCTAAAAAGAATCAGACTCTCTCAAATTTTGAAAGGAACACTCAATGAACTATTGGGTCGATAACATCTAAGATCAGGGGAATTTTATTTGAAAATTCTTGAAATTTTCCTTTTGGAACTCGGTCGGAAAATAGCCAGAAGTCAGAATGTTATTATAAAAAGATAACCACCAAGACGAAGCCCTTTCGCCTGAATGCTTGATGAACTCAGGATAAATTCCGTGGAAATCAGCAGCCTTCCGTGATTTGGTGGATTTAATTTTCGTTAAATATCAATCAACCTTGCATTATTTACCTACATATATGTATGTTTTTCTTTTCATGTATATAAACCAAACCAAACCTAACCTGTTGGATGGAAGATCTATCATACCATTTCAAACTTTTTGACTGTAGACGAAGTTAAAGGCTAAACATCCTAAAACATTGGCTTTCATGTTGATTTATATTTTTTCAATAGAAGATATTCATGCATAATTATGCACAAATATTGAAAACACCGAGTCAAGTTAGTACCTAAACTTTGTGAATGAAATGTCCTCGGAAGTACCTAAGTTATTAATTTGATTGCTCCCATCTGAATATAAAAGTCGGAGACTAACTGTGTTAAGAATGAAAATATCGATGAAAATGATATACCTACAGTTAAGTCAACTCTGTTCTACCAAAGAGGAACGTTTTACTAAACGCCTTCAAATCCACTGTACACTTTTCAGAATTACCTTGTGGAAGAAAACGCATATAATTTTAATAGAGGTGTTGACCTGATAACATTAACCGACCATCATTGATACACCCTTGCGAGTATAAATATGCACCTTGAACCCGGTTTAATTCACCGGAACTTAATCGTTATTCATTTGACAGCCTCCGGAACACGAAAACCAGAATAGGTACTTGAAACAATTGTCCCAAGCAGAGGTCATCAACGAATACGTGTGCAATTCGAAAAATCCACAAGACGATATCGATAACAGCATCGTGAATACCAAAATCTAATAACGAACCGGAAATAATCGATATCGTCATATCTGGATACATTTTCCGCTGTATATGTCGCAGCTCAAACAAGATGTCATTTCAACCTTTGCATGAAACTTCATTGTTATTGACCATTTCCGTTTTGATGGAGGTCGGATATATATCTCTGTAAAACAATGGTGAAATAATTTCAGATAATGCCATGGTACAATTGCGGATTGGCAGTTTTAATTTGTATTGTTAACAAGTTTGAAAAATTATTATAGATGTTATTTAATCGTTTTATGTTGGTTTTTTCCACTGTATTGTATGGAAACTTGATTATTTTTTAATGTCCATTATCAGTTGTTCGTTGATGGTTTACAAATTACATTATACGACTAATTTTCAACCAAAGCCTCACGTAATAAGAACGTATTCTATTTCATCATCATTAATCAGAGTAACAATGCGAACTCAAGTAGGTATACGATCTGATAAACGGAAAATAGGGAAATAACAACGACGCAATGCGACCAATACACTTGAAAATTACTTCAACATGAGGTTCAGTCTTTCATTATAAGAAACCAATTGACCTAATTACCGATTTACATTGGATCAGTACATATTTCTTATTCAATTAAATTAACAGTTTATATGATTTTTTTTATCCCATAAGATAAATCAACATCTGAATAATACACCTGCAAATACATTCTGTCGAACAAAAACAAAAGATTATATGTAATAAAAATAACCGATATATATTTATATTGCAATAAAATATTACAATAATTCGAAAGTAAAAACTATGAAATAAATTATGAAAATTAAACTCGCGGAGTGGATTAGATGTTTGAGCATCCAGTAAATCCTATACCTAGTGTTGATCTATTCCGTGGTCTATTCTTATACAAGAATGATGATTTTCAGATATTGCGTTTACATTTTCGGTGCAAACAGTAGCGGTTTAATACTACATAATATCGAAAGTAAAAATGGTAAAGATTTTCTTGGAAAAACCTCTCCAGTAGAAATTTCAAAAAAGTGTAACCTTCCATGTGCACCAATTGTTGAGTGTTTAGCCAAGTTTTGGCACACTGATAAAATAGCCATCAAATCAGCTATCTAACGATGTAAATATATATTGGATACGCCACTTGAAATAAGACATTGGTAGTCTCTCGAAAGTTGCAGAGGTTTGAAAAATATTTCAAGGAAATTTGATGGATGGGTCGAATATAGAGGAAAACATTTCATATCACTATAACACGGAAATCATTCGGTGGAATTTTTCCATTAACGAGGTACACTTAGATCTTAAACCTACCTCGAAATTTCGAACTCCCAATACCTTATTCTCACGGAAGTTCAGCTATAAAAATAATTTTGACCACGAGTCGAACGTAATAGTTCGAGACCATTCTCAGATTATTGGACAAGATGGTAAGGCTGTCGTTTAGCCAGCAAAAAATCCAGTTGCTCCAATATGTCCAACAACAAAAGAATGACGATGGGACAATGTCCAAGTTGGAAGACATAATGACATACGCGGTCTGATCGATGACGACATGCACTAAAGGACAATCTGAAGCGAGACCCGATGGCATAAAACATACCGGAGAGCAGAAAAAAAAATGTTGCGAGCAGGATTCCATCCTTAATCTGAGCGCAAACGACGAGGATCGGTGAACCGATCCGTGGAGATTTCTCGAATGCATCAACAGACGGACATTAAATGGCGCCATCTAACAGTCTGCTGCTTTCCTCATTCTCTCGATTTAGAATCGTAAAATGGAGAAATTCTCAACGGATCTATCGAGAGATATAAATAACGCGAATTAACTACTATTGACGAAATTCCAAGATCGGTCATTGAATCTCATCTCGGTGCTTTAGAATGTAAGAACGCGCTGATTCGGTGCCGCTAGGACGGATGCTGGGGAATTCTAATAATAATTATTATTGTAAATCGATCGATTAAAGACCGACAATTATTATTATTTTGTTTTTACCTATATACCTTTCTGATTACGCTTTCTGTTAAACAACACGAGAGCACATTCAACAGAATAAGCAAAATACATATCACATTCTTCTCATTAAGTATGCTATTGAAAGTCATTTTTGTCTGAGCGCCAAGCATCGCCAGGTCAGTTCAGTACTTGTATAGGTGACCGTTTTAGTAGCGAATATACAGTGCGAGAGTATGAATGAGTACATTCGAAAATATTAGCAAGTTTTTCAAAATACCAGGTTGTTATTGTGACAATTTCACTCAAAGTGTGGATTTTGAAAAAATACCCAGCACAAACTTAGTTATGCTTTTCAGATTCTACCATAACGAATTCGAGAAAGGATTTAAAAAAAGAACAATATCTCCAATGCGGTGGAGCTAAGGTAATAAAGCTCTAAGTCAAAGATTGCAAGTTGTAAAACTGTTTCTAATTTCTGAAATAATTTAATCAAATTCATATTCTTCATTCATTTAATTCAGGAAATTACCTCATATGCACATAAACCAGAAAAATCCATATAAATGAAAACTAACGAGGCATGAAATGCGAAACTAACTAAGGATTAACAGAATATTCACATTGAATTTTCGAAATAGTTTCCTCTTTTCCGAATACAAACATGTTGTGCTCTTTTACTCAAATTTCCAATAGAACTTCTGATGAGATTTGGATTTTGAAAGGAGCATTTCAGAACTTAGGAACAGCTTTGTATCTTGCATCCTTTGACGAATCAGTTTTACTACCTAGTTCAGAATATTCCCACTGCATTGGAGATAAATTTCGATATTGTTCGAAAATTCCTCTTATCGGAAAATCGCAAGTGTGCGCAAAAACTTTTAATCACCGAAATAATGACACATTAGGCTAGAATCTGAAACGGATAACGAAGTTTTGGAAACGCAATATATCCATATAATATATGTATACTATGTAATAGTAATTTCCCTTTTATTTGTAGCTTCTGTAGTGAACCTTTTGGGAAGAACAAAAGGTCTCGGACAACTTCAAGGCCACAAAGTTGTAGACGAAGAAGACTCAGATTCGTTCAAAGAATCAATTTTCGTCAACAAATTATTCCTCGTTTATCATCGAGAGATATTCACGGACGAACTCGCACAATCTAATGTTATTTTAAACCTTAATAGGAATCAGCTACTGCTAAATTACCGATTAATTCCGATCTCGGCTTTATACTAGTTTACCGCTGTCATCAAGCTTTCCAAATATGAATTAATTCGTAATTCGGAATCGAAATACATATATCCCACCATGATGATTTGATGACTATGAAACCGCGATTTGCAACGATTTAAAACAGCTGGGAAATGAGATCTGTTTATACGCAGTATATCTTCCAAATTAATACAGAGTTGGTATGAAGTATAACGCAGACAATTTTTTCTTCGACATTACTATTTTATGAAAGAATGCTCAAACAGGTCCATTTTTATTCAAAATCACGCAACTTTTCAGGTATAATTGAAGTGTTTGTTATGCACCCTATATACGAAATGTAAAGGATAGATGGGTTTTCTTTGAATGGCCATCCCAACTTCTTCTGTCAAAAATGGACATACATTTTGTTGTTGGGGATGAAGAGGGTGCAAGATAAACTCCTCAATTATGCATGGAAAGTTGCGTAATTCAAAATGTAAATTCATGTGTTCGGCGAATTCAATCCCATAGAATTTTCCCCACCCTGTACATATATTTTACAGAAGATTCCTGAGGTCACAAGAAACACTTTTTCCCTTTTTAATTTGACTCGGTTTGAGAAGATAAAGAGTGTTTGATATCCATAAAAATGTAAATTTCAGTTATATCTCACAAACGATTTCATCGAATGGAATGGTTTTGGAAATATAATTTTTGATCGATGTGCTGAATCTTCTCCGTATAACAAAATTTCAGCCATCTCCTCCAGTTTGTTCATAACAAGCATCACATACCAAAAAAATTAGATAAATTAAAAGAACCCAACTCTCAAAATTAAGTTGAACGCTCACTTATAAATATTTGACCAGATTTCGAGTAAGTTGAAATTCAAAAATAAAAATAATTGTGATATTCGAAAAATTGGGTACTTTTGCTGAATGCAACTCGGTATAAAATACCCACAAGATTGAATATTTGCTACGTTGAATGAGCGAGCATGATATAACCTTGAAACATTACACCTTCTTCTTCTACTTCTATGTATCTTTTAACGGCCATTCCCTTTAAGCTTCCTTGAGGGTCATTTTTAGTAGGACTACAGGAAGCTTTTAAATTAAAAAGACTTTACTTACTAAACGTGTCATCCATTTTTCCCTAGTTCTTACGGTTACAGACCTGTCATTCAATCCTATCGAATTTTGCCCACCCCGTACATTTGGTGTGAACCGTTATAATCTTAAAATATTCATCATTTCCTAATATTAACCGATGATGTTAGGAAGTATATATTCTGAGGTATAACATATTATAAGCGAATTGATCATCTTCCAAGTAATTAAACTTACGGTTTGTGGAGAAGATCTCTTCTCTGCAATTCAATACCGGAACCGGAGCTGAGTTTTCTCCTGTTCCTCGCCCACGCCTCCCTCTGCTTCTTGATCTTCTTCTCAGCCCTCTTATCGCCTGCGTATTTCAACAACAACTTTTTCCAGTGGCTTGATCCCGAGTCACTTCCGCCCGTCTCTTCACCTTCCGACAAACTAGAGGTCGAACCGAGACTGCTCTTTCTACTGGTCAACGTCGAGGACACGCTCGATTTTCTGCTGTCACTTTTAACACTTTCTGGCGTAGAAGAGGCGGTCAGACTAGACTTTCTACTGATGAACCCCGACGAACTGGACTTTCTTTCGATCAAACTCCCTTTTCGACTGTCCGTCGGCGAGGAGATCTCGAACGACGAGTGTCTCCTCGTCGGCAGTTGGATGTCCACGGTGCCGTGCTGAGGATTCTGCTGTTTCAGCCATCTCATCAGGTGTTCGTTGCGCTGATTCTCTATGGAATCCTCGTTCGGGTTTCGGGGAACGTCCAGGCAATTCTCGTATAATTTTTCTTCCTTAGAAGTGGTCATGGTGGGAATATAGCTCAACTTCCTATTCCTGGGCGGTTGGGGGATCTGATCGTCCGGGATCTGTTCTATAGCGCTCACTATCTCTTCATCCAACGCGTTCTTGCTGTATTTGCAATATTTCTTGAGCAACCTCAGCACGATCTCGTCGTTTTCGTCATTTTCAGTCTTATTCTCTTTCCTATCAGTCTCATTTTTATTTAATAAATTATTAATAAATAAATTCGATTGCCTATCTACAGTTCTAAGATCCGGCATGGACGGACGGCGTTTCTGTTCGACGACCTTATCCTCCGGAATCTGTCCCAGACTGGTCTTCCTTTCGACCATTACGCTATTATCAGTCTGCTTAATCACATTTTTATCGAGAATCTCCGAACTACAAATACTAAGTTTCCTCTCTTGTTGCAGCAGCAACTGCTTGTGTTTTTCGGTGAGCTCCGTGAAGCCATTCTCCTGGAGGATCAGCTCCTTGTTCGCCACCCTCTTGAGGAATTCCTGCAGGACAGACAGATGCGCCTGCGTCAGCGCGCCTTGCAGCCTGATCGAGGAGAGCTGGAGGGGAAACCATTTGTTATCCTTAAAACACCACACTACACCGGTGGTCACCATTCTTCAGACTTCTTCATTAAAAAAATCTTCGAAAGGCTTTGGGTACTAGAAAAAAAGCGTATCGTGAGGGAGGAGACTGATGGCGCGAATGCGGATGTACCCTTATTTCGCAACTGACTCGGCCGAGATGAAATGTTACATACCTCACAGCTTTCACTGTGGGCCACGTGTCTTGATTAACGCGTAATTTGTTTATGAACACACACCTTATTTATCTTCTTCATCGAGCAATAATTCTTCTGCATTTTTCATTTTAATTCACATTATATTGAATATACAAGCAATACATTATTTTACATTCGCCTAATCTAACATTGGCAAATCAGAACAAAGATTCGTTTGGAAAACAGGCTTTAAATGCTATTAATGTCTCATAGTGGTAGTAATTTTGGTGGTTTCAGAGTGATTAAACATCAGTCCATAATATTTATAGTAGTAGTAATAGTAATAATACTGTGGGCTAAGCCTGTTTGTATTCCTTGTAAGCATTAAATAAATATTCCGTTCATATCCCTTTGAATTCAATACAAAAACCTTGTTTTTTATTATTGAAGAAAACAAGGTTTTTGTATGAAATTCAAAGGGATATGAACCGAATCATGAACAGATGTCTAACCTCGCTGAAAACAGATCGGCTGAATTTGGACTTCAGATTCTTCTTAGACATGCATGATGTACGTGCAAGGGTGAGAAGGCGGCGAGGTGAGAAGTGATCCTCAACTTTTTGTAGAATGCACAGCACACCACTAGACTGTCGGTTTTATGGAACTATCACTTTTTTACATACAGGAGGTGGTGGGATACGTCTTATTCCAACCCAATTTTCCAACATAATGCACGACCACATATAGCCAGAATTATGTTGGCTCATATTGAAGACAATCATGTCGATTTGTAGCTTTGGCCTCCCAGATCTCCAGATCTTTCACCCATAGAACGCGTCTGGGACATTACGAAAAGAACATTATACCGTTTGCCTCATCCTCCACAGACTCTAGCGGCACTTGGACATAAGTTGCCTAAGATGAGATACCTCAAGAGGAAATCAACCATCTTATTAGTGTTTCTGAGTATGAAATGCACCTCGGAGGTTCAATCTTTTATTAATTTTTCCTCTTTTTCTTGCGGTTGGACTTTCCACAAAGTTGGATCGATTCTGCATTTGGTAATGACAAACTATAAAAATTGAGAGATTGGAATTTTTCAAATGCCCATTATTTGCAAAAAAGATTCTATACTTTCCGAAGAAAATTCTCTGCAATTCTATAGCCAATAATGGAAATCGATCAAATTAATCCATCAACAGATATTCCATTAAATTACATAACATCAAGCCAATCAAGACCTCAAATTGCTGTTATTCGTATTGAACGTGAATCATCATACTGTCCAACAATATTTTCAAGAAAAATTATGGAAACTTACAATTTCAATGACATTCGTAATATTCCTGATGAATCACTGACCAGCAATAAACTTTGGACCATTTTTTATAACAATTGGTTTAGGTTTCAATGACGATGATGATAGACTTCTTCGTCTAATCATAATTAAAACTTGCTTGTTTATTGTCGATTAATTTAATTATCGTGACTGTGATAAGATGGAAATTTTCAGTTGTGATGAAATGTACCAAGCCCAATACCTAAGGCTGACAACAATTTGACAACTAGGAGTGTTCGAGACATTTTTCGAACTACCCAGATATTGGGATCAATATGGCAGATATGTATATGATTAGTCCACCCAAAATGTACGGTCAATAATAAATGTGATGGAATATACAGATTCTCAAAATCATGAAATCATTCGATGATAGGGAATGGATTATTTAATTGTTGGCTTGATTGTTATATAATATCTGTGCAAATTATAACAAGAATTTCTCAGAATATAACCCTGCAATTATCGAATATCAAACAGTATTCTAAATAACAACTCTTGCCAATCAAAATGATGTCAGACTTTTTGAGACTGCAAAAATATTGTCATATATGACGAAATGAATGTTCAAATGAAGAAACATTCGCCGGGAATAGAAATTATATTTTTACTTTCATTTATTTCGATAATTGATAAATTATAGTTATCAAAAAATATCTGAGCTGCCCCAAACATAAGGTTAAAGTTGTTTATTATATTTTTCAGCCACGGAGAAATTGATGTCGCATCGACGTATTTTGACCTAAATGAACAAATTCGTACTTTAGATTTTTCTGGTTCAAAGCAAAGCATAAAAGTTACGTTGAAGTATTTCTGAATTGAATTCGAAATTCAGAGCTGGTATCCTACCTAGCTACCAACATAACTTCCTCAATATTTTCAGCAGGAGCTTCACAACGAATCGCTAGTCTGAAGCCGTTCTATTTCAAGTATCAATTAGTTGAAGTACCTACCACCTGATTTGAATCGAATCAAAGTAAAACTTTCACCTTTATTTCTAATCGAACGAGGCCATTGTCGGCTGTAACCGTTCGGGATTGTTACAATCAATGCCGATATTCCTTCAATTTCCTTAATTGGAACTGAGTTTGAATTTATTATATTCAGATCAAAATTACATAACTGTGAGAAACCGGCAGAGGGTACGTTCAACGAAGGTTTTTTTCAAAGGAGTAACCCTTTTTAACCATTAAATAATTTATAAAAAATAAAAAAAACGAATAAACATTTCGTCTAAAACAAATTCACGAAGTTCTGAAAGATTGTTCGAAAAAATATAAACGTTAATCAATTTTATTGATACGTGTTGTGTATTATCATTTGTAGATTTTCACGTGTTTGACATCCGTTTAGAAGCCGTCCAACATGAACTTTCCTGTTCACGGATGAGTTCAGATTTCGTCTGTACGAATGTTGGCGTGGCGAGTACTGGGTCAACGGTATAATGAACATTTCATGACGACAACAACGCTTTTCAGTAGTGGCTCAGTGTTTATTTGGGAAGGCTTTTGTTTTAATCTGTTCACAATCTTATTATCTTCATTAGTGCTAGCATGACAGTTCAAACTTTCATTGATAACCTCATTGGCCTAACGCCGAATAGATTAAAAGCACTACGAAGAGCTGGAGAAGGCACCACCAGATATTAAACCTTGATTTTGAGATGTTTGTAACAGAAGGAACCCTTTTTACTATTGCAGATTCCATCAGGTATCCATTTCTATAACAATTATTACTGAAACTATTACTTTTTCACCTATTCAATGGTTACCAGTTCTAACCTCTGCTAAAACTGTATATCATACACATGCTGTAATTCTTCTTCGATGTTAAGATTTGTAATGCCCATTTTATTTATTTTTGTTCATTTCTCTACTATGTTGTTGCTGTTAAGCTGTCTTGCTTACTTTTTCCATTTCAGGCAGATTTACACCAAATGTAGACACCTAACTTAATTTATCAGTACATTTCTATTATACAAAATATTTTTCATTTCCTTTTATACAATTATCACATGTACGCTTATTATCCAGTTCAATTTTTGGACAGTGTAGTTCTCTTGTATAATATCTCATACATTTCCCATAGGTTTCACTGACCATCGTTGTAGGTTGTGTTATACGAAATTCATAATCTATCAGCCTTGGTTAGATTGATCGGAATAAATAATATTGCAATCAAACATGTTGAATAGAGTCAAGCCCAGTTGATCCGAATATGATCTCATTGGAAATGCACCCATCGGTATTTCTTCGTGTATTATCGAACCAAAATTCCGAGTGAATCACATAACCACTTTCAATTTCACGATCAAAACAAGATTTGTCATTTTATCGACGTCATTTGTTCTCAAAATCGAATCAAATGAAGGAATGTTTATGTAATAGCACACATCTATACCTGAGATTTATATTGCGTTGAATATAGTCGAAAGTATTATGTAAGTGCCTTCGGGTGGGTGCATTAGGCTAGTGGATAACTTCAAGAAGGGTGACATACGATCTCTATCGTCTAATCAATTTGATATTTGCGAAATTTGGTATTTCTACATTTGAATACGTAATTTTCAGATATGTTCTAAGAGATGATTACCAAATTGGCTTCATTTGCAAATATTTTATGCTTCATTTTGACTTATTTCCTCATTCGATCTTAGACGAAGTCTATGAAGAATTCACGAAAAAACAGGGACCACTACAATAACTTCAATCAGAGCTATTTATTTATTGATATGTACAGGGTGGACAAAACTAGTGGTCTACTGAGGGGATCTCGAGACCTATAGCAGCTAGAAGAAAACGAATGGAACATTCTCGAATTATTTTTTCCCGACTAATCCAAATGTGAAATAAGAATAAGCCTTTCATTTTTAGATTTTGGGTTATGAAGAAAAATTGAGAAATTGCCATTTAAAATACCTAATGTCGAAGTGGTTGCTTGTTTCAACTCATACTCAATCATTATGACATTTTACAGGCACTTTTGTATAGTAATTCGAATATGATTTTTCGATCCAACCATTTTAAAGATGACAGAGATTGCTTATTTTTCAAATGTAAACTATAGTTGAACATACTTCTCTCTTGCTGCAAATTTTTGCTGATTTCAAAAATATATCATTTGTAACATTCCACCTAAATATTTCTTTAAAAAAATATGAACTTTCTGTTTCACTATTGAATAATAAGACAATAAGTAGACGACTGTTTAAAATGCATTTATTTTTCGTGGACTCAACATTGTGATCGGAATTACCGATTGTCGAATCATTTTTCCTATGTATCTAATTCAGCATTATTCATAATGGCAATTTTCAATTTTTGTTCATAAATCAAAAATCTAGAAATGACAGGCCGGTTCTCTTCTGTTTTCGGATTTGGATTAATAATAATAACAGGTCTTTATTTTAACCTCAGGGAAGTCAAGCTACAAGCTTCTCCACGTAACTGAGTGGAGTCAGGAAAAAAGAGCTCGAGAATGTGTCATTCGTTTTCTTATACCATCACTTATAGTTCTCCAGATCCCCTCAGTAGACAACGAATTTTGCCCGCCCTGTATAACCCAGAATGAGATAAACTAAAAGAAATTAGAATAGGCGAAGTAAGGAAGTTTTTCTTATCGATCCAGCTGGAAACAATCTTCAACTATCGAATATGTGAGCGAAGAAAAATATGCATATAAGCCGAAAATTGTACACAAACACAAACCTTTGCAAATGAATCAATTGTTTCGAGAATAAACACAAAAATTCTAACAAGCTTTTTCCCAGGAATAAAAGGTACCATCTCAGTATTTAGTAGATATGATGATTATTATTTTTTGTCTAGAAAAGTATTAATTTTTTGTCCAAAATAGTGCATTCCGTAGAAGAAAGGGTGAAAATGATAAAATTATTTTCTAGAAATAACGACTCTGCGCGAACAACAGCAGCGGCTTTATTTGACGAATTGGAAAAAAATATATCGGCTGCTTACTTTGTCCAACTGGTTGCCAAATTTGACGCTAATTGTTCAGTCGGAACCAAAAAAAGGTAACATGAAAGAGATGAAGCGAGGGATGTGGCTGTCTTAGGTCATGTAGCAATGAATCCGACCTTTAGTACTAGGAAATTGTCCGATGCATCTGGTGTTTCACGAATACCAATCATGAGAATCCTTAAACAACATAAAATCCATCCTTATAAGATACGATTGGTTCAGGAACTTATGAGGATGATCCCAGTTCTGTAAAGTGGTCAGTGTAATGATTAACGGTAATAAAAACTATCTATTTTTCGGACGAGTGTTCATTTTACGCTAACGGCATTGTAAAATAGCATAACTGTCGGTATTGGTCAGATGAAAATCCAAGATTATTAGGTGAGTTACATACTCAGCTTCCCCTAAAATTAAATGTTTGGGTGGGTATTTATGGGAATCACATAATGGGCCCTTTTTATACCCGGTTATCTTCCCGGCCAAATTTATATCGATCTATTGGAGAACGCTGTTTATCCAGCCCTCGTCCAAGTATTGGAGAATGCAGAAGACCATCAAATGATCATTTTCCAATAAGATGACGCACCACCATTTCGTTGAAGCGGTGTGTCAGTTCTCAGAGAAGGGGACATATTAAGCGGCCACCCAGAGCACCTGATCTTTCACCACTGGATTTTTTTCAATGGGGCCACCTGAAATCCAAGATTTAGCTACCCAGCCTGAGCAAGCACCCCTTACGTTTAACTCGGATCTTCACCGAGTTATACCACGAATTTTTCGTCTTCGAGTTTTTTAGGTGTGTAGACGGAGGCTTATCTTTAACGCTGAAATTACAATATAAGAAACGTAAAAAGCATTCCCTACATGATTTATCAGTTGGAGTATTGTCGCCATAAATATAATCATTCTCATTTCAGCTGCACTTATCTTCTAATTTAAGCAGAAAACTAAAACCTGCCTTATCTAACATACTCAACGCAGTAAAAAACAATCATGGACTGATGCCTAACCTCGCTGAAACCACTAAACTAATTACATTCAAAGCAATCTTTAAAACCAATTTGTACTCTCAATACAAACATGAATTTCGGAAACGGGCTAGATGTAGTTAGCAAGTAAACAATAATTTGGTCAACTACCTCTCATCTTTAACGAAACCGGACATACCGCAAAAGGAACAAAGAGAATTCGCGCAATTTTTAAAAACTAACTGTTCACATGATTATCTTGAAATCGGTTATGCGAAGAACAACGCATTCTTATAATATGGGAAAGAGACGACAAGAGAAGGAAATGTGAACCTCGTCGCCGATTCATTCATGCTAGGTACATAGAGATGGATCTATAAGCTGTCGGCCAGCAATATAACTTTCCTGCGTCAGTGGTTCTGTCATAATAATACCGTCATAACTCGGTAACCATCGAGCGATTGATGGAGGCTGTAAATCTACCAGAGGAGGTATTAAATCTAAGCCCATTTCCTCCATTTTCTATACGGTCACCAGAAGAAGTGGTTCGGATAGTTTTTCAAACGTTTGTCAATTGCTCCTATTCAGGTTTAATTATAAAATACCGTTGTCTATACCAGACTAGCCGTAAAGGATATTTACTTATATGGAGTTCTAAATTTAGACGGGATTTTTTGCGTTTAGTATATATACACGGCGAGATGTGCTAGATTGACGAGAGCGTATTAGAAACATAATATTCCCATCCTGTTCCACCACTGATCGGTAACTAACTTCAAGATTGCCTTTAGAACTTTCCACGAGACTATTATTCGTGTCGGTCGTTAAAATAGAATATCGAATTTGGAATTGTTGATTACGTTTTTTATGGCTCCCACTTGAAGGTGGTCTATAAGGCGTAACAGTTGACCGTTGAAAGGACTTCGTTAATAGAGTACGTACTTGATCTTATGTTATACCGAAGACTAAAGATTTCGAATGGACAAAGGTACAAATTCCTAGTACCTAGGTATATACAGCTACAGTGTTTCCAGTGGCATTCTGCATTGTAATTTTTCCTTGATGAGTGACAAAAACTTCGCTTGAGAATATGTTTTATTTGTATGGTCTGTTGTTCGAGCATCAACTTTCTCAACCGAACTGCACTTTATAATCGTCAAATTTGATTGTAGGACCATCAACTAGAGTATTTTAAATCTGGGAAAAACTTATCAGCATTGATCCGAATGGATGTAATGTGCATCATTATTAGAACCAGCGAATGATGGAATTCCCGTCTAATCGGGAACTGGATTTATCAGCTGTTATTTACTTAACCGATAGTACTTGGGTGGGTCGATCCATTCATTTATTGTTATGAACGTTAAACTAGCTTCTACCTACAGAGTCTGACGGCATGCGTGATCCCGCCTGTGTGTTTTAATTGTATTCAAATGAACCAGCATGAACCGATAGAATGGTTGGGATATGATTCATCGTGTTTCATGGCAGAATTAACACATGGTTGGTCGAGACTCGGATATAATCGAAATTTGCCAACTCTTCCATAGGATGAATATTATTTGTTTGGAGGGAACATTCTCTGGAACAATTCAGAACTTGAAAAATTCTGAATTTCATGACTGATGAATCAATTATAATAACTTCAAATCGAATCAAGAATATCATCGTTTGAAACTATCGAATTAAATAAAATACGATAATGCGAAACAGTAATGCTAAAGTACACTTGAGACCAAGATCTTAGGTTACTACGTCACTGCATTCCGAATGAAAAAGTTTCAGTAGAGGTCGGAAACATTCTATCCATTTTTCCCTAACTCTTACAGAGCTTTCCCTTATCGTCGCAGAAATTGCGGTAACTCATTCATTATATTATTTTGATATAATTTCGTTCAAATCTACTTGAAAAAACTTCAGTGTCAGGTCTGTCAGGTCAGTGGTGGCATAGCTCAATATGGCTGTATCTAGATAGAAGAAAGTATATTCCTTTTGACCCCAAGAACCCACTGTTAAAATAAATTTACAATCAAAGACTCATCCTGTAATAACTATGAAAAAATTTTCACTATACCTCAATACTACTTCCCTCGTAGGTCCCAGGATCGAAAAAGCATCTAGGGAATACTTCGAATAAAAGGGGGAGCAAAAAAAAATAAACGTATATCCGTTGCACAAATACCTTCATTTCGCGTTTAATATTCAAGAGATACGGGAAGAATAGTATACAGTTCCGATAATTCCAATGATACGTCCGCCCATGAATGTAACAATAACCAAAAGGACCTTGTAGAACGTGTTACCCAATCTGAAGACATGGCATGCCTGACGTTCGATATAACACATAAACCTGACCTCAGCCCATCCCATCAATGAATATCGACGCCGATGAACAATAAATAAATCATGCGACATAAAGATAATAATTGACACCTTTGATATTTTCATTTAATAGTTACCCACCTAATCGACCTTTCATTGAATATCCTCCGGTCTTTAGCCGGGGAGATTTCAACGGTAGGTTAGATCACGAACCGAGCATGAATATTCCAATCAGGCGCCTGCAAATCGTCCTAGATGGAAACATTTCGACATTTTCGATCGAATCGTTTGCGGTTCTAATGAATATACAGGGTGATTTCCGACCAATTATCCATTGGGCAGAAGGTGATAGAATAGAAGACAGTATGTAGAGTCGAAGGATACTCGGACATCACTAGTTTCCAAGATACCGGGTGTTTCTTGAACTTCATGAAATATTAAAATCCTTGTAATTTATAAACTCTTGAATCGATCTTGAATATTATTTTGCGAGCTTAAGTTTGGTCTCCAAGAAATTCTAAAGAATCCGAAAGAGAAAATCAATAAAAACTAGGACCGTACTAACTAGGTCATTTACATATTTTTTACTTCGGGTTACCGAAACATCGCTCAGTTTCGTATACAGAGGTGACACAATGTTATGGAAATCAATATTTCAATATAATCGAATGGCACAAATTTCAAATAATTCTTGAAATAATAAAATAATAACAACATAAAGGTAATCATGAATAAGGTGATAGAAAATACTTCTAGTGTAAGAGGGCGTATCTGAGCCTTTGTTTTGATGATGAAAAATATCAATAGCAGAGCTCAATTAATTTGGGGAATTAATGAAGGATGTGCTTTGATTAGGAATAACCCCTATGATCAAAAAACAAAGTTCCTTTTACATTGAAAGTATTCTTTACCACCTTATTCATAATCATAGTTTGAAATATTATTGAAATCAGTCGATTGTTTCGGGAATTGAAGGATTTATTATTTTTAATTAAAAAAAAATCGAGATACTTTGTTTTTCAGAGGACTGTACTTCATAAAAAAATTTGTGCCATTCGAATTGAGTTGGATTTTTCTTGTCTTCACGAAACTTTGAATATTTTTTTTTTTACGTTCAAAGAATTCATTTGATTGCCGGGCGAAAAAACTAATAATCTAGTAAGTTTACGTCTTTTTCTTCGGATTCTTCTTCTTTTTATTTTTCGGAGTATCTCAAAGACAATAAATTTCCAAAATATCATCAGAATCGCTTTAACAGTTGAAAAATTATAGTGCTTAGAATATTCTAAGATTTTCAGATAACACCAAGTATCTCAGAAACTATTAGATACCTACTCGATTAGATAGAAAAGATGTTTGAGTGCCAATTTCTTACATTCATAAAGTACTCTATTGCCCCCTGCCTGATAGGTCATTGGTCAGAAATCACCCAGTATTTTTTCACTTATATAAGGTACGTAATCCGTTATTGAAAGATCGTATAATTGAGTAAGAATTCGGTATTTCTTTCGACAAAATACAATGCTAAGATGTTCTCTCAATGTTGTCACCTTGAGAGGATCCATGTCAAAATAGCGATATCACACAATTCAACTCGAAGATTATTCCAATCATACAATAAAAAATCGATTTCAATATTGTATTGCACAATATAAATGAGATAGAGTCATCACTAACATAAAACTGGTACTTCAACGATGTGTTAAAACAACAATTCATAAAAAAAGAAAAACAACAGAACAAATTTTAATTGGAGTAGCCATGGTTTCCGAGGTTATGGAAACTAGAAATTTTCTCCAACTTTGCATGAAATTTCTGGAAATGCGACGCAATTAGTTAAGAGAAAAGTTTTCTATCAGACGTGGATGAAATTATACGATAAATAATGTAGTAACAACATTTCCTCCAAAAAATCACTAACTGAAAATGAATGGAAACTTTCTTGTGGAATTTTTTCAATTTCCAGTAGGTCGATCCACTAGAAATTTCGCACAAGAATACGCTTATTCGTAGGAACAAGCATACAAAAATTAATCGAACGGTATAATTCCATTTGAAGGATGATGATAATACAGGGTGTTCGTATAAGAAATTGAAAAAACTAATAGGGTAATAGGGATATGATTGCAAAATGTCATATTCAAATAAATAAACCACTTCGTTTCTGACACACAGGGTAATTTGTTTTTGTAGACAAATATTCAATAAGCTATATTATTGAATAAAGGGATGAACCAATTGATTCATATATAGCATTCATATGAGAATGCTCCTATAAAAAAAATTTTGTATCAATCAATTAATAAATATTCATGCAAATGCTATGCATCCTAAACGAAACACTTCTCAAGTGATATATGTAATTTATTGTTTCTAACTTCTCTGCATGATACTGAATTTAATATACCATATACCATCACTGTGAATTTCCTGAATATAGTAAGATGTTGACTGAATCTGCTAGTCATTGATTCAATCAAATTGATAAGGAAGATATGTGGTTTCAATAAGATGGCGACTCACCTCAATTTGTATCAGATGCGAGCAACTTATTTCTAACGGAATTTCTTGCAGCTATTGCAGAAATTTGTGTTTTGATCAACTACTGAAAATATCTATCATGATTTGGGTGGAAAAAAGTCCAATAGAAAAATATAGAATTGATTTCTAAACTGTACTGCGAAATTATTCATATCATCGATAAGATCTCAATTTGAAACACTCTTCCAGAGACATAAATATATTTTTGAACGTATTACGAATGACAGAAAACCTTGTAGTTGTTCCTTCAATAGAAAAAGAATTATATTGCCTTCGGAGCATAAACCAAATATTATTTCATAGAGTGAGTTTGATGCGTGATTCAGCTGAACTATACATTATTGGTATTTCCATTCCATGATGCACATACAGATATAAACAAACAATATAAACATATACAAACTGCACTGGTTATCTTTAATCGTTCTTTCGCTAATTTGCCATATTTATGTTTTAGCACCTTCGACAACAACCCCAACTTATTCAAGAAACCGGAATTTACTCTTCTTCTTCTTCGCGTACCATCTCCTAACGGAGGTTGGCTACCAACATAGCTATGCGCACTTTATTTGCAGCTGCACGGAACAGTTCGTTGGAAGTCATTGAAAACCATTCTCTGAGATTTCTCAACCATGATGTTCTTCTTCTACCCTGACAACGCCTTCCCTGAATTTTTCCTCCCATAATATTCTGCAGCAATTGATATTTGGGACCTCTTATTATGTGTGCAAAATATTCTAGTTTTCTTCTCTTTAGAGTTTTATAAATCTCCTCCTCCTTGTTCATACGACGCAGCACTTCGACATTTGTAACTCTGTCGACCCACGAAATCCGCAACATGCGACGATAGCACCATCTCTCAAAAGCTACCATTTTGTTTATTTCAGCTGTTTTTAATGTCCATGCCTCGGCACCATACAACAGAGTTGAAAATACATAGCATCGAAGTATTCTCATCCTCAATTTTAAGTTAATGTCCTTGCTGCAAAGAAACTTCTTGAGTTTGATGAAAGATTTTCTGGCTATCTCAATTCTAGTTTTAATTTCTTGCAACTGTTCAGCATTCTCATTTATTATTGTACCTAAATATCTATAGTGTTGAACTCTTTCAATTGGAGTGTTATCAATTGTTAAGTTTACGTCTATATTTTGTTGTTTTGTGATAACCATATACTTCGTTTTCTTCAAATTCATGTTTAGTCCAAATTGTGTGCAAGAGTCATTTATTCTTTGTAGCAGATTTTGCAGATCTTCAATGCTGTCTGTTGTTATCACCGTATCGTCGGCATATCTAAGGTTGTTGAGTTGTTGACCGTTTATTTTTATTCCCTCATCTCCCTCTGCAAGAGCTTCCTCGAAGATTGCTTCACTGTAGATATTGAAAAGGAGAGGAGACAAAATGCACCCCTGCCGAACACCACGCTGTATCTCTACAATTTACTCTACAACATTGGATTTCGAAAATCAATCGAATCTGCAGGATTGATTTTCGTTTCGGAAAAAAGGTTTTCTGTAATAAATTTCCATTCCTACCTTCGATAGTTTTTCCGATAACATATTTGGATAACCCATGAAAAATATGATGGTTCACTTTTGACTTTTGTCGAATGCAAAGTATCAAAACTCTGTGAAACATTTACGTAAAACACACCTTACCTGTCTTTAGGATATTTCCTTTTGATGCTTAATTTAGTTCATAGCTCTACAAACACCGGTTTGATTTTAACCCGAAAATCCTAGAGAATAAGAACAATATTTATTAATTTTGACCAAGAGGTTAAGTAGAATAGCTATAAGCTAAACTTCGCCTTATGATTGTATGTCAAAGAATACAAAATAAAGGTCTTTTATTATTATTATTATATTGGCAAAAAGAAAACCTTAGGAAATATCGTAAATGGATTAATTCAATATCTCGGTATTATCGTTTTATTCGAGGATTTCTACATGAATTTCTGCAATAAGAAAGTCAAATTTGATAATTATTTCTTCATTGGATCCAGGTCAAAATTTGAATGGGAATGCGGTTTCAGGATATTTCAGCTCGTTGGTCTTTCTGCATGCCGTCAAGAAGTGAGATTTGTTCATTCAGAATTATGAAAAAATCAATCTGACACTGCTACATTTATAATGTAGAGTTTTTCATGCATGGCAACATGTCTACCGATTATAAGCAAAAATTTTAACCAATTAAAAGACGAACTTCTATCGTATAGAAAATAGCATTTTGCGTCCATGAGAGATTTAAAAATTCCATTCAGTAATATCAATTCCGATTTTAGATTATTTAAAACTGAGGAGTGAGCATCATTTCCCCTAAAGCTACAGGAAGGATAAAAAATGCGACGTGCAAAAGCGTTAATAACTTCTCTTCAAGAAAACAATCATTAACGAATCACGTATCGCAATTAATATGTTTATTCCAAGAACAAGAACTGCTTTGAGGAGTTTCTCTTTTGAAACACCTATATTTTCAAGGAAAAGGAATTGTTCCCATCGGAAGAACTCCAAAAGGATCGAACGATTGGCGGATAAATTGAATTTCTTTCTATAATAAGTTTTTCATGAAATTTGCAACATTGGCACGGATGTTAGAACTTCCGGCAGGAACCAGAAAATTGCATCTATCTGAACCTATTATCTGCAATTCTTCGCATGCATTCATTTTATCACCATAAATTTATAATTCTAGCAACCTCATCAGTCGATACAGAACTATAGCAACGTGTTAATATTTTTATCAAACGATAAATGAAAATTTCATCGAAGCATTCATGCCAAGTGAATGCTATACATTTTATTGTTTGACAAGTTATCAGTATTACACCGAACCGTGACTCATAAATGATATTTTCGTGAAGAACTAAAAGAGTATCTACAATTCGCAAAATATACATATACCACTAGATATTATAACCGGCGTTCGCATTGACCCAGATAGAATTCTAGGTAGAGCTAGTCGATTTGGACCCGACAATAGAATCGCCTTCATTATTTCCGTAATTTCTGAAACGAATGTAGGATAATATTATGGCCACGCCGTTATCTAACTAGATCGAGAAAGAAGTCACTCGTTTAGACATACTTACACAGAATATCAAATAAACGGTTGATTTAGTGTTCATAATAAGGAGTATTTGAGATTACCTATATGTTACTCCTATTTTCGGGAATGGATAAATTATAGATAGACCACTGGATTCATGTTATTTTAGAAAAGTGATTATTATGAAATGACGAGCTGTAGAGTATATATTTTTTTAAGTATTCTACGGTGTATCCGGTCTGTTTTTTTTACGGTTAAAAATGTATTCATTACAGAACGATTTGAACGATTTCGATGGATTTCAATTGTACGGAAACTGCTTGTTGAGGTCCCCATATGATTCTTCAAAAACCCCTTGTGTTTGACTGGGATTTTCATCGAGTAATGCCTCAAATTCTTTGTGCTTTTGAGTTTTTTGGCTATCTAAAGAGAGCCTTATCTTCAACGCTGTGGGTATGTATTCACAATTTTTGAAGCATTTCCTTCATGATTTGTCAGTTGGAGCATTCTCACCGCACATTTCTACAAGCATTCGAGGCATTTCAGTTGCACATCGAATCAAAGCAGAAGGCTAAAGCCTGTCTAGTTCAAAAGGATGTGAATCGAATATCATGGACTGATATCTAACCTCTTTGAAACCACTAAACCACTATGAGACATTAACTAATATGTAGGTACTTCAAATAATAAGTAGAAATATGTTGTTCGCCTAAATTTACTTAGAATTTTTCATTTCGCTAAGATGAATCGATTATTCTCAATGGGTTAGAAGTGAATCTTCACAAATTCCCAGGGCATACCTCTATCTAAATGAATACTCATTTATTCCACCCCCTATCAGAGTTCCTCTAGTATGTATGACTCTACACTAGAATTGAAAACACAAAATTCAATTGAATATTACATTACGGAATGTTTCAGGAAAGTTTCCACGTAGAGGTCGAGGCACATAGCCTTACACGTGATTACATAACACTATATATTCATACCCCAGATAATTCCATCGTCATCGTTAACGGATTCTCTCAAGATGAGGATAATAAAACCCGTAGATGTATCGAATTCTTCAGACCGTCGAACCGTTCAACCTTATCACATCGATATTAAATTTTTTCTGGATACCTCTCGACAACTTTTCATTCATTTGACCTAGTCTGTATTGAGCGAATAACGAATAAATATAAATATATAGTAGATGGGTGGAGTTATTCGGATTTACATGATCGATTTATGGGATTTCATGGATCCCAATTATTGTCATCCTGACAGAGAAGATTTTTTTCAGAGAACGACTGTAAATTTTTTATTGAGATGTTTATATATCATATGATCTTTCCCCTAATAATTATCGTACGGTTGTCATATCGTAAGGACATGAAATTACAGCAACTACATAGTTATGCAGTTTTTCTCGAAAATGCAAGAGTTGTTGATATAATAGAGGAAAACTTTACTATTTTGCTTATGGATCATTTGATCACTTTTTGAAAAATAAACCAAATAGCAGCAAGTGTTCATTTCAAAGATAAAGACAGTCTCTCTAACTTGGAATAAATTCAGTGAATTAAAGACAATTTTTAAAGGCGAATCGCGAAGGCTGTAGACCTGAGCTTCGGACTAAAGACGAATCAGCCTATGAAGGTAAATCTACCTACAAGGTAAATATGTATATGGGCTTACTAGTTATATTATTATTATGGAAGCGATTGCATATGGAGTAAGAATAGATTTTACCGCAAATGCAAGAGTTGTTGAATCTATAGAAAAAAATCTTTCTACATTGCTTATAGATCACTTTTTGATGGTCGAGTATTGAATAAATACTTCAAATAGTAAAAGGGTTTATTTGAAGATTTATGTATGCTAAGAGATTAAATAAGTATTTCCTTCAACAATCGTGGTTTAATTTTAATGCTCCCATCAAACTAGTGGAAAATGTTGTTTCTGTCTGTATATAGAACATTATAGTTTTTCAACCGCAATCACGTAGCATAGTTTTTTAATGGTACACTTTTCAAGCCTAATAAAAACATAGAATAAAATCATTTTATGACGCACACTACGACTAATACATCGAATCTTTTAATTTCTGAATATGTAGTACCCACGTTCGAGAAGTATGAATTCTAACGCAGGTTACATTTAGTTGATCCTCAAAGTGTAGATGACCTCTACAAATGAATCGTTTCTATGACTAGTACTCTGAATCATTAGTTCCTTTTTCCGTAAATGCGAAAAAATTTCCCGTCTCATTATTGGCGAACGCATGGATACTTTTCAGTAATTGTGGAATTTTTCTCTTCGTTACCTTGTTTTCATAGAAAGTAAAAAAGGGAATGGGTATGATATAAAAGTGGCAATTTTTCGTTTGGAATCTTGAAATGTTCTCAGATAACGAGTATTCGACCCATGATTTGAATATTCGAAGCTATTAAAATTTTTCCTACAACCAAATCATCTATATTCCACGAAACCCTCAGAGGGTCAAGCAAGAATATATTTCTTTCTTGGAATAAGAATCCTTTAGAGTGTAGGATGACATTTCCTGTATTGGACAATATACATGTGACTTTATATAATCCATTATCGTGTCGGATCTTCAATTTCCAATAGAAGAAGAAGAAGAAAGGCGAAGGATAGCGAGAACGAATGTGGACCGTCGTCGTCTAACGTAACAAGGGTACATCCTGATTCACAAAAGCGCAAACATAAAGAAACGTCGACCCAGAAAGTAGTAGTACCTTGGAAAGAATTACGGTTAAGTTAATCCTTTCGGAGACTGTCTTACTTAGGCAGTAAGAGCCGCACTCTGAGAGTCGAACAACACTGAATATAATATAAGAACCAACCAGTAAGTCCGTACTAGAATCGCGATTATCGACGTGAAAGCTTCGCAACAGGTGATCGCGACACAACTGATTGCCGAGGTGCTGCGTGCGCGTACGGGAGCGGCTGAACGACCGTCCGCCGGTTGGAGGGGTCATCCACGCCGAGGATGCTGGAGGGCTGCTGCTGCCGTCGCTGCAACCGCCGCCGCCGCATCTCCGTACGTTGCTTTTTGATTTATCGGAATAATAATGCGCAAACCAGTCCCGAAAAATATACAAGAGCCTTTAATTTGAATAAGGCACGCATACCTACATACAATGACCGGCAACGGGTCGTGGTCGAGAAACAGGACCCGCATCGTGAAAAACGGCACAAAGTAACAACGGAGATAACGAAACGGCAGACCTATAAAATATATGGAAGGTCGTGAAAGAACCTGCATGGTAGCGAAATTGGTCAGGAGTTTAGTGATGCTTTCGACTTGGTAACGGAGAAAATTATTCCTTCATCGAAATTCTTGGATATGTTACGGCTAAAGATAGTGTAATGGCGTTTCCTCGGTTGTCTCGAGCGACAGCTATTTTTTAAAGAGGAAAATAGCTAACCTACCCTGGCGGCGAAGACAAGGTCCCATGTTATAACTAGTGAAAAGTCAACATCCACGTTCACAATAGGCAAATCCAAAAATGCAACGATTTACAGGGATATAAAAGTGCAATAGGTAAAAAAGAAATAGTCTACACAACTTACAGGGTTTTTTCGAAATTGTATACGAATAACAATGCAAAGGTGGCAAATTCACGTAGTGAGCTGAACGGAAACAAAAGGGGATCCGATCTCAAACGCGCCACGGGTGTTACGAATTTGTTCGCCAGCCACAACCAAGACTTCGGAACTCCGCAGGGGTAGGGTTTGAGCAAGACGGCACAGAAACACGACGGTTCACCTCTGAATGCTTTCTGTCCCCCCGGGGTTTCCACACCAGTAGAGATTCGTACTAACAGTAGTTAAAAAAAAGGAACGGCGGTTCACTCTTGAGTGCGTTCTGTTCCCCCCGGGTTTTCACACCAGCAGAAAATCGTACTAACCGTATAGGTAGAACACAAATTGCGGCAAAAGATGGGCACAGGTGGAAGCTGAGGCTCCCAGATAATAGTACGGAGTGCTGTCCTACCTCTGGACGTCTCGTCAAGAGGGTCATTTTCAACAATTGCTCTTGTACTGCCTTAATTAATTGCGTTGAAGCAATTTATTCCTTCATTTTCGAATGAGTTGATGTTTGTTAAATACATTTTTAACGACAAGGAATAAAAATTTGATATTTGGTTTGTTCGCTGGTTTGATTTAAATAAATTTGTGACACGTTGTATAATATGTTCCTGGATCAAAAACATAGTAATTTAAAATACTAATCGACCTATCCCAGAATATTCATAACGGAAATTGTCTTTGATTTGCTGAATTCAGAGACACGCAATGTATTCATTTTACAGTCTTGCCGTCTACATATAACAAAGTATGGATGACATTCCTCGAATTTGCATCATTTACAAGACACACGTGCATCGTTCGAGAAGGAACAAAAAACTAGAAAACCAATCGTTTCGACATGAATCATACGACGAAATCACAAAACAAAGAAAGAGAAAGAAGTCGCTAATGAACATTTATAAATCTGGGAGTGTGTCAGGCTTAACGATCTTGTTATTCGGCCACACAAAAAAAAACAGGTTGCCACTTTATATACGAATTTGGTATTGGTCTTTCGTGTCAACATCGCATCCCGTTTAATTCAATCAAGCGTGGCTTATCCTGGCCGGACTGGAAATCGTTTTGATGCAAGATATTACAAGAGTGTAATACCGGATGTATAGTACACTCGCGCTCATTGACTGATCATTTTCTCATATATAATCTTGCTGCCGATGTCGTTCTGGTTTGGATACATGGATGTTTTATGGGTTCGAAACTTGTTGATTGGGGTTCAATCGAGTTCAAAATTGAGGCTAGGCTCGTATGTCCACTCTCGGGTAATCAATACGGATCCGATTTTTTGCACTCAACTCTACTGACGACGTGACGTAGGTATATGACTTATTCATTCAACTTACTACTGGTGCTGGAAACTGGTAGAGAATATTGGAAATTTACTCTACTAAATTTAATTAATGATAAGGGGTTGAAACACCCTTTCGGCTTTTACAGTGAAAAGTAAAAACGAGTAAATTGTTGTATTCTTCTCGGAGCACACTCAATTTTCAAAAAGACATCAGGAGAGGATCCAGCAATGTCATTTTTCATTTGACGAATTTTGTACAAAATTAGAAGAGGTTGCCGAATTTGAATGCAGTTCTTTCAACAATAGGTAGTTGTTTTGTCAAAAAACTAAGTTTGTTCATAGAATTACCGAATAGTGAAGAGCTACCAAAAGGATGGCTCATTCCTTATGCCCGTGATTAGGGCAAATTAGCTGACGTCATTCCATTCGATAAAATCGTTTGTGAGATATAACTGGAAAATTGGAGTCAAAGACGGACGACCCTGTATATTGAACACCAGAAAGCAATAACGTTTATTGTAGAATTCATATTCGAATTCGCTGACGTTTTCCTGACCGATTTGAAGTTATAACTGAATCGAATTCTAATTTACTTTTTCAGGAGATTCTTCTTATGTTATCCGATGATTCGAAACGCGAGCTACTCGAATCTAGTATGTAGTTAAATTAGCAACCGTGAAATCGATATGTTTCAGGTAATTGTAGAGTTCACTTTCGATTTGAAACCACTAATTGGGTGCTTTCAAACACGATCGACGCTCTCAGAAACAAAAATTCCAAATGACTTAGTTTCTCTAATCTCACTCAGCTTCAGCTTCGGCCCTTCAGCTATTTTCTTTCAGGAAAGATCAAGTCAACGAGACAACTTCAACGGAAATTTATAGTACACAGTTTCGGTAAAAAACTGGAAAATGATTATTTATAGCCATTCGTTTTGGAATCATCAACATTGTACTTCAATTATTTCTTATGAGCGCAAAATAAAAGACAATTGCAGTGCCCTCTACAATATGAAATATTTCAGCTTATTTTTTAAACAGTTTCATTTCTTACAATCCACTACAATCACGGGAATTACAATTACTGGGATTTTTCCCTAAGCTCTTGTATCATGGGCAAAATTGTATGATACCCCGCTACGCAAACCTCTGCTAAAACTGTTTATCATACACATACGATATGATATTTATATGAGACGGACACCCATAATTTGTTAATACTATCAGTAAATTTTTTGTTAATCTTCAAATTTCATATAACATATAAGGCTTTGATCGGACCTGTTCACTCACCTTGGATATGATGCTCTGTTATTACCCCTTTTCAGTAAAAAATTGTCTTCAGTACTTACTGAGTAAAAGGTATTTACAATGAATGATCAAGGAAGTCACTTACCTGTAAAAGAAAGAAAGAACATTGATTTAATATGAATCAAGAATTATTATACTGGTGATCGATATTTGGGGAATATTGGGAAAATTGTTGAATTAAATTGTTTGAAAAATGTTTCTCTCGGCAGTCTCAGTTCTATAGGGTGTGAATGTAAGGCAGCTAAAAATTTTCGTTGTTGGCGAAGAATTTGGGAATAGTAGAGGGCTTTACGAAGTTTTTTATGCTGGTTGGATTGTTAGGTCAACACACTTGGGTTCGGGACGTCTTTGCCTCTTTTCAGATACAATATACAGGGCATTTCCAAATTAGACGTGAACCTTATAAGGTTCACGTCTAATTTCCTATAGGACGTTTTCGTATAACTCATTTGCGATCGTCCGAGCCATATTTATTGATGACCGAAAATAGACAGTTTACAGGATATTTGAGTTCTTGTGTTTTTTGAAAGATTTTTCATATTACTTCATTTTTCGCCGATTTTTTCTGCGTTGATTAAATTTGATTATAATTTTGGATTATTTTCATCAGAAAAAATTTTTTATGTATGAATAAAAGCAAAAATGAGTAGATACATAAATTGTGGAATTCGAAAGTTACAGGCAAAGCGATATTAGATATTAAGTATTCTTTCAAATCATACTTATTCTTTTTCAACATCTATTACAGCACAGTTTTGCTTTTTTCATACGTATCACATCCCTTTCCGATGAAAATAATCCAAAATTAGAATCAAACTAGGTCAACGTAGAAAAAATTGACGAAAAATGAAGTGAGTTAAGAGACTTTTCAAAAAACACAAGAACTCAAATATCTCGGAAACTGTTGATTTTCGGTCAACAATAAATATGGCTTCAGCAAATGAGTGATACTAACACCTCCTCCAAGATTCAAGTCTTATTTGGAAACATCCTGTATAATTACAAGTACGCAAAAATGTACAGCAAAAGTTTAAGCTTGGCTTTTAGTGCTCTCTCAAATCTACAGAAGGATTTTTAGATTTTCCATATGCAGGAGTTCCTTTCAAGGATACAATCGTTTCATAATTTTCTGTTAAACCCACAGAGAGCTATTCAAATTAGGAAAATTTATGTCAAATATACAAGATAATTCACTCGCTATGAGCGCAGAAAGAAAGGAACAAAATTCATAAAACATCTCGGTTGCAATGAAACAACATGCATAGTAAGCGAACTATGCATTATAACCGTTATAACATTATTCGGTGAATAGAAGGTGCGGAATTTTTCATTCTGTTCCATTCTATCCCAAAATAAAAGTTCAACAATTTAAAACTTTTTCCTTATTTCCAATAATAAAAAAAAAAAAAACTCAACCGTTCTCGGTGATTTTCATCTGGATTAGACATTGAAATTTTTTCAATAACCTCCTGCCGATTATAGGGATTAGAAGGTAATTTCCCCAGATGATGAGAACGATTGCGATGAATCGAAGAGAGATGATGAAATTTCTAATACAATGCGAGAAGCCCTGATCTAGTAGTTATAGAAGAAGAAGAAGAAGAAGCGTAGAAAAGCTGCGGTTTGTTGCCATCCCGATTGGTCAAGGACAGTATCTGGTCGTTCACTTTTGCGACCTTCCCAAGTACGTTCTTTGGCCGTCTAGAGACGAATAGATCAGGATGATTGAGGAGACCGCATTTTCAGCTAATATCGTTGAGCCATCCTCAGAATACGCATTAAGGTCAATCTATATATCTCTAAACGAGACCGATGAACAAGAACCTTTTTGCTCTGCAGGTACGGGTCTAAAACAATTTCCAAGAATATTTTTTTAAATTTTTTCTACACCCATATTTATACCATAAAGAGTTGTTGGTTTATTTACTGGGTGACATAAAAAACAGAACACTCGGTATTACTCGAATGAATTACTAGGAATATACAGTGTGCTCTAACGAAACGGTTTTCCGGCTTTGAAATGAAAATGAGGAAAATCGCTCGGATCCGTCTATTTCTGATTTGGGGGTTGTATTTCCACCTAAACAATACCGACAATTATGCCATTATACAATGCTGTTGAGGTAAAATGAAAACTCGTCAGATATCGAACATGTAATTTTGATTACCGTTAATCATTGTACTGACCACTTCACAGTTCCTGAACCAATCGAATCTCATAAGGATGGAATTTATGTTGTGATTTCTCATGATGTTTGTGCGCGAAACACCAGATACATCGGGCGGATTCCTAGAATGAAGGTCGGATCCATTGCTACATGACGTAAGACACGTCCCTCGCTTCGTCTCTTTCGTGCGCCCCTTTATGTTTCCGACTGAAACAGCAGCGTTAAATTTGGCAACCAGTTTCACAACGTAAGCAGCGGATAGATTTTTTCCAAGATGGCGTTTGTTTAATAAAGCAACTGTTGTTCGGGCATAGTCGTTATTTCTAAAAATTATTTTATCATTTCCACCCTTTCTTTTACGGAATACACCATTTTAATTTTACTACAAATTTACAATCGCTTTGACACTCTTGTAACTTTCTTAAAAACTCACGATAGACGATAGGTAGGTACATCAAAAACATAGTCCGTCTACTTTTTTGGACAAAAAATTAACAACATAACTACTTTTGAAATATATCGGATATAAATAATATTCTAGAGATGAATTCCACATTGCTTGTCTCACTATTTGCGCTGCTATTTCATTATAGATGAATATTTTGAAGCGAAATTTTAGGGTCATATACCACACGATAAGATCTTCAAAATTAGTAATCACAACCATATTCGAAATCAAGGGGTTGTGTTAGGTGGTTGCACAATTGCTGGGTCGGAGCTATTTTCCACATTTTCATTTTGAAGTCGAAAAATCCTGTAGGTATATCTTTTCCTATGGTTGACGCATGAAGTGATCATCGTTTTCTTTGGAATTAAAAATCTCATAAAAGACTTGTGATTAATAAACCATTATTCACTGGTCTATGGTCCATAAAACTTTACATTCAGAATCACATCTCTGAACATAGAGATAATGCTAAATATTGATATTTTAGAAATAATCTTTCCACAATAGCGGATAATGTGAAATAATCTACTAGGAGGACTCTGAAACAATCTGCAAAATTTGGATGTCGTAGGATGCGAAATTGAAAGTTGTCCGTCCCTGATAAATTCATAACTGATCGAATTCCGAGACGAATCGTAGCGGATGTTGTCATATCTGGCTACTATTCCGATTTAATGATGGAGCTTTATCGAATAATCCGCATATTCGGACAACTTTCACCGGTGCCGTCTGAAACTCTGTTAGTTCATCGCGTTGAATTAATTTGAATAAGCCGCATATTTTCCGCGCCAATTCAAGAATCCTGACATTGTTCCGAATTTAAAAAAAAAATTGGCACACATCTTCAAGGAATGCTATCGATGAAGATGATCCACTTTCGTATCAATCAAAACAAGAAGATGCGTTCTTTAGCCTAGGATCTATGTTCCATGGCTTTATTTGGCGCCCTAAACCATTCGAATGTATATCATATGTTGATTGCAATTTCGCAATTATCCTGACCAATTAAAACTTTCAACCCTTCTCAGAATGGACGTTCAAATACAGATATGGAAGAGAAAGTGATCTGTAATATACGAAACTGTAGTTAATCGCTGGGATTTCCAAAGCCACGAGAAGATATTCAACGAAAAGGAGATCTATCAACATCACTCTTTGTGTATTCAGGCTTTTCTGTGAATTATAACGTACGTTCGAAAAAATTCGTCGTCGAGTAGGCTAGGGAATTTCGAAGGTCTATGTTCCGTGACAACGTAATTCTTTCCTTCATGTTTAAAGGAAACTATGTAAAAATTGATGACATCGACCTATAAACATATCGTAATCTTGAATAGAAAGGCACTTTTACAGAAAATAATTACTAACAGATTCAACAATGCTTTCTTCCAACGTGGGAAAAGCATTTCTTTCATTGAGTTAGACTATAAAAGTCTAAACAATCTGGTTGAGAAACCACTGGCAACGGGCCATCCAACGAGAATATTCCCACTATCTTATCCCCATTTCTGAAGTGAATTTCAATAATAACTAGGTCCATTTTGCACGTAATTGAAAACAATCTATATGATTTGCTGCTAATTTTAATGCAAGAACCATACAGAACGGTAACTTGATAGTGCACAAGGAAAAGGGTACATCAGAAGCTGAGGATTACTTTTAGATCCATCCTCGAACCTTCCATAGCCTACTTGACAACGAATTTTTTTGAACATACGTTGCTCGTCGATATCAAGTCGTTGAAACTATCAAGAAAAAGGCAGATCCTCTATTGGTGACCTTGCTCTTTGTTCTTTCGACATAAGTGTTCAATCTTTGCGTAACAATCAAATGTAGCGCTTAAAAATGAATGGGTAATTCAGTAGTAATCTCGGAAAGCCAGACAAGTTATTTAGTCCAAGTTCGAAGATATTAATTAAATTCATATTCTTAGAACACGAGAGCAATTTCGTCAGAAATTTCTATTGGGTGCGTTGAAAAAATATCTATTCGATTTTGCATTCACTTCCAATTATGCAATCAGGAGAACCAATTGTGAAAATTATATTATTATTATTGAATTAAAATATTTCCCAGAGGTTGTTCCATTTGCTTTGTCTCTTTCTTCAGATAGTCGAAGAAGAAGATAGACCTATTGAATTATAGAATTGAGGCAAAATATTATATTTATAAGGAGAATTTATTTTAAAATTTCCAGAAGGGTGGAATATAATTTCTATATGAATTACAGATTTTCAATGCTGTGATAAAGAATATCTTGGATACCTCAAGATTTGTAGCAAAAATTCATAATTCACGAATTCATCAATGAACAACTATCTTTAGTTATTTTTTGAAGATATGTAAGATACACGTATCGACGACAGAAATAGATAGGTACATGTAATATGCAACATGACATAGAAAGCGAACCAACCATGAAGATATCCTCAAAATATCTTCGTACAAAGCAAACCATTGAAAACAATATTCCTTCGTTTCATGCTGCTATATTGGGCCAAATATTTTTCGACGATCATGCATCACATCATCATGCAAAAATTGTAGATGGAGCTCTGGAAATTCATGGTATTTAGCAATTAGCGAATTTCTGATATTGTTTTTTTTTTATTTCAAACAAGATTTTCTGGTAACTTTTGGAAAAGAGTCCCTGGAGTTTCTTTTTCTTCGAAGAAAGGATCACTTTTTGCATTGCGAGATGCCTTTCAATATGAAATATTTCAATTTTATTTTTTGCAATCCACTACACTCACGAAGCGAAAGGGTTCCTAGTATAATACGCAAAATTGTATGGTATACCTCGTTACGATAACCTTTGCTAAGACTGTATCTTATACACAGGCTATAATTATTGTTTGATGTTGAAAATTGTTATGCTCTTTATCAAAAGAATATACTGTATATACTGAAAATAAATTTTCACCTGAAACTGTATATAGAACTTTTAAAAAAATTGGCAAAAGGATGAGTCAGAAAAGTGAGGAAAAATTGGTGAAAAAAAATGTGAACTTTTGAAACTGTCTCAAAGTTTCTGAACCCTCTAAATAAATGCAACACACTATAGAATATGTCAAATCTAGTATGAATATTCCATAAATAGACTGAAATCAAGAGGTGGGCTGTATTGATGATTCGTTCAACCAACAAACATCAATTCAACTTCTGATTTCCCAAAAGCGATTTCCTAATCGGAAGACAAATAACTTGAATGGGATGCCGTCAGATATATCCCATTTAACGCAGTCCAATTCTCGGGAAGCCTTCCAAATGGAAAAAGACTGAATGCTAGTACTAACAGTAGGCTACCATATCTGGTAAAACCCAAAAATATCAGCCAGGACCTTCATCAAAATGTGTCGGCGGTCATTGTTTATTTTTGGTTTTCAACGAGGTCCAATTCGGCGAATTCGTTACGAGGAACATTTACATATTTATTGGATTCTGCTTTTCGAGAAGTTCATCCGAGAGGCGTAAGCGGAATCGAGAAAACGACCGTCTCACTTCTTGCATCATTCAGCTTTGCTTCCAATTATTTATTGTGCTTGCTTTATTCATACGCTAAAACTGGCAAAGAAACTACTAGAATTTAGCACAGGATCTGGCGAGAATACCGGTCAAGTAGGCTCGGTTAGAGGATGAAATTCTATGGACGTCATAAAATAAATTCACACACAAAGTCAAAAGTGCTGGCCACAGATTACATACAGAAACAAACTTGTTCTGTGTTGCTGACGTGAACTTCGGAGCTTTTGCAACATTGTTCAAATTCATTAAAAAAGAGGTTACTCATCCAAGTATGGAACACGCTCATTTATTTTGTAGTTACTGATATCCTTTAACCTCCAATTGTTGGAGTAAGAGTAGAGCTAACTTAATATTCACCTTAATCGAATGTTAATCGAAAATTTCATTACACCATGATTTTAGGCCATTTAAGTGTGTGATTTGCTGATCTGCAATTCCTGGAGTCCGCTAACTTAATTTTCACCTAGCAGAACCCAAAAGTTAATCGAACTTTCATCGAAAATCTGATCACACCATGAATCCAGGCTAATTTTGATATTTTTTTGAGACTAGTGAATAATTTTCTGGCCTTAAATTGTTCTGCCAACTCAACATTTAGCTAGCAGAACCCGAAAGTTAGTGTTTATGGAATATCTGATCACCCCAAAATTCTGGGCTAAACTAAGGCCTATTTTTTTTTACTCTAGTGAAAAACTTGATGCTCTCCTATTGTTAAGAGACTCGAGGGTTCTGCTAACTCAATGTTAAACTAGTATATTCATTTTTTACTCAGGTTAAGAGATTTTTGCTAACTTAACGTTTATCTAGAGGAACCTAGAAGCTTATTGAAAGTTTATCGACAATCTGATCACACTCTAATTCCAGGCTCATTTTAGTTTTTTTTTTAACATTAGTGAAGAATTTTCTGCACTCCAACTCTTGGAGAATTAGGGGGTTCTGCTAATTCGATGTTTTAATGGAGTTTTATTTACTGAAGCAGTTGCAGGGGGTGTTTACCGCGACCAAGTATACAGCCAACAAATATGTATCAAATCTACTCGCAATTAGAATTAATTTTCTTATTGCTCATCGAAATCCATTAATTCTGATCCACTCGATACTATCAAAAATAACAATTCGGTTCCAGGAAAATAAGAAACATTAACTCGGAACATTCAACAGTCGGGTTTCGGATGAAGAAAAAAAAATCGTGTAGGATTCAACCGACGGCAATGACCTTCTTTTGTAGGACGATTCGTATTCGCACATCGAACAACGTCTTCGGAGATAAATGCGTCTTTTTCGTTTTTTGACAATCAGTACGGCCCCTCGTTCCGAAGAACACGGCTCCGCCAGCCTCGCTGGAATATTATTCAAGACGAATGGCTTATTACTTTGTCTCTTTAAAATCAGATTTATGAACCGAATACCGGAATACAATTCAAGACCCGGTATATTCAAAAATCAAAAGAACGCCACACACGTTTCGATTTATTGGAATGTGCAAATTGGGTCGAACCGTTTAAAAAAATGAGAATTTGTGTAAGCAATAGTGGCAGTCATGTCGAACATAAATTATAAGAATATTGCTCTTTTTTTGTTTCATTTACCTATTTCAGCTACTTTTACCTCAAACTGAAAATGTACCCTCTACTACGTTTACTGCCATTTGGTCGATATTTCGCTTATTTAATAGCGAGTGTTATACCTTTTTGAATAGCTAAAGAGAAGTAGAAGATTTTAAAATTATATGCCGAATAAGTTCCATGAAGTTTTTTGCAAAAAAAGAGCTTCAAAGTTAAAAACACTTAGTGAAAGTTCTTTAATTCTAACCGTTGTCGAGCAGTCGTATTGAGTTGTTAGTAGGTTCAGTTTCTGCAGATCATTTTTATTAATTGACATGCCCTCTGACTGGGTACATAAAAAAAATGGCCCCTGGGAGTTCCAATTCGAAAAAAATCGATAAAAAAGCCAAAAATAAACGATTTTTGAAAAAAATCTTCAAAACTCAATATCTCCATAACGGCCGAGTTTCGGACACCATATTATAAAACCAAATCCATCAGAAATGACCTGAATAATAACGTTCTTTAATATTCAGTACGACTTTCCCTGTAACCCTGTATATTTTTTGATGAGCCTGAAAGAAAATTTATGGTGGAAAATGGTTTTCCGATTTCACCCCTCTGTGGCTATCGGTGAATCGGTGAAAAATTGAGTTCTAGATATCTCTATTCGATGAACTCTATTTGACAAATACCACTGCAAAATTTCATTTATTCATCTCTTTGAAGAAACGTATTTTTTCACCAGATAATTTCCGCGCTTGACTCCATAGAAACTTTTCGTCTTATTTTGAGGTACTGAACCTATATCCGAATATATTGCCATTAATTTTGGGACACCTGTTTATTATCCAGTGTTAAGCAACTTCTATGATCTGTAGAAGATTATGAGGAATCTTCACCATTCCTTTTTGCAGGAATGCTGGGAATATTCCATCCACTCCATGGTTGAAAGCTGATATTGCCACTCCAACGTTGTCTTGTGAATATTTTACCAAAAAAAGATGTCGAAGTTATATCTAGTCAACCTTTAGGCAATTTTTTTAGCTATCCCACTTTATTTGTTGTTTAGTTAATTTAAAATTATCGAGAGTTTATATATTATCAAACAGGTCAATGTGAATAAGACAGATTAGTGATCTCAATACCAATCCATGTTTATCCACCTGTATATTCTGAGGCAGTCATCAAGAAAGACACCGCCAAGTTCAATTGGGCATCATAATCGTAATATTCTTTTTTCTCGTCGGTCAATAACATCGTCCTGTCGAATCGTGGCGTGTGCGAATTTCTTTGCGAGAGTTCAACACAACATTCTATCATTCCGCATCCGCGCCGTTTTTTTTATTCGATTTTTGGCGCCGGTATCTTCATTATCGTACATTCGTGTATGACCCTCGAAAATTAATCAATCGTCGGGAGTAGCATCGATAAAAAGGAATAAATCAAATAATTTTGACAATCGAGGATCGGGATTAACGGTATCCTTGATTGTAAATCGGAATTTACCAGTCCTAGTTTGAGGACTTGATTCCTCGATGATACCGTAAAGGTGAACCAGGAAGCTTGCACAAACTGTAGCGAAAAGTCACTTTGTTTTGTTGGTATTGCATGCCTTTTTTCCAATATGTACTTAAGCTATTTATGAATATGAACACCAAATTTCAAACCCTTTATTCATTTTTGAGAGCATTTCTAGATTATTATATTTCGAAAATCCACTTTAGGGATGAAACTCACACTTCAACGTTGAAATAGTATTTATCAACTTCTAATGAATAAACACTTCGAGTTTGAGAGAATTCATCTATTTCCGAGACCTAATAGATAGAAAATGACTACAAACTTCACCCCGGTTTAAGTACAATAATGAAATCAGGTCCTCTCAAGCCCTTTTGTTTTTTTTTAAATATAAGTCATTTTTGAGTTATGTTTATTGACTAAGTACATAAATATATTATTTCTCTAATTAATAGTTTTTCGGACACATTTTTTTTACAGCTAGTCTACACCCTGTATACTTGCAACATACGAAAGCGAACAACATTGTACACATATTTAATGCCAAAAATATCGCTTGCAACAATAACACGTCCGTTTCTCGTTTCCAGATAACAGTTAACGATCCATTCGTCCGTTGTTTCGATGTATTTTCTTCGACTGTGCGGTTATAGGTAACTACTATTGGTAGTTTCATTCTGCGACGTTCTGGCAAAAACTGAGCGACCGCAGATATCGTCAATTTTTTTTCGAGATATCCTCAGGTCGACGCTCTGCTTACGAACTGATCTTTGCGGTAAATACAGGCTGATTCAACGGAAACTTGAAATGCGAAAATCTCAAATTTGCAAAAAAGACGCGATTTTAATTTTATACTACATAGCACGTCAACTACGACAGATACGAGAAGATTGCAGATTATAAACCTTCTGAACGCTAAAAAGATCTAAAACGGATTCGAGTGAAACCCTTCATCCGACGTGACAGTTGTGACGTTTCACGTCACGCTAGCCTATATAATTCGCTGACAGTTTTCTTCTTTTGTTTCTTTTGTGGACGCGATCCTTTCTCCGCGCATAGAAAATTCTATCGCGATTAATCTAATTGTGATTAGCGATCTATAAATAGAATAAATTTGACGGAGTGCATTTGCAGGAAAGACAGGCGTGTAATTTTCAAGCCTATAAAACTTGAAACTAGTTATTAATCCGCTGGTCGCTCTGCAAGGAGCACAATTAAATCTGGTTCACTGTTTCTGTGCTTCTCGCTGACCATCTAGTTTTTTCGCGTGTAACTGGCGCCTGTACGGGCCTTTCATTCGTTTTTGCTAACGGTAAACAGGGGGCGCGAGCTATAATTTTCGGTTATTATTCGTAATTCCCGTTCGAATCAGTCCGTATTCGAATTTCCCCCCCGTTTCGGAGACATATTCTTTTCTTTTTTTTTTTCTACTTTCGTATTGAATCGATTTTCGTGTTATGTAATTATTCTGCTGGACATATAGGTATTTCCTATATTCTCGAGGAAATTTTCCACGCTTCATTGAGATCGATGTAATGAGATACCTTTCATTCAACAAACTTCCTATATTCAAATGTCACCTAACTAGCTCTTGATTGTATTAATAGAAATCTAAAAATTTATCCTCGTGTTTTTTAATTGTTTTTATTTCGGTAGAAATCTTCATTTTCAACCAAAGAAATGGCTAACTCTTTTGGTTTTCGCGATACAGGGTGGAATTGGAAAGTGTTTCTTTGCAAGTCACTCCTCGTCTCTCAGTTATTTTCAAACTTATTGAAGAAATTAAATCTTATTCTAACTATATAGTATAACTAAAAATGTATCTGATGTTTACGTTGTGCAACTGGTTGCCAAATTTGACGCTACTGGTTCAGTCGAAAACAAAAAGAGGGAGCATGAAAGGGACGAAGCAAGGGACGTGGCTGTCTTAGGTCATGTAGCAATGGATCCGACCTATAGAACTTGGAAATTGTCCGATGTATCTGGTGTTTCACGAACAATAAACATGGAATTTTCTTTAGATCTACAAGGTGTTTCATTGGTAAATGAACATACGGTAACCTGAGCTAGAGCTACCCTAGGCGAGTCCAAAAAACCCATATTAGATAGGTCTAATCAATTTCATAACCGAGACACAGGGTGCTTCATGTATTCACCTAAAATTTCATTTTCTCATAACTTTTGAACCAACCAGTGAAGTCGGTTGATATTTGGAATATATGATTCACTTGCACAAGTCGATAGATTCACATTTAAATTTTCAAAAAATTCCAGGTCCGTATTTGGAAAATAAATATATGAAAATTTTGGAAGTTGATTGAGATATTTGAAAAGAGCAGAAAATTTTCAATGAGATTAAGTAGATTTCATTGTCTCGCACGTCAATTTGCTTAAAGGAAAATCCAGGGAAATATCAAATTGAATATTGGAATTCCTCTTATCTTCAGGAAAATCGTACATTTTGATCAAATTGGCTTTTTTGTCCTACTTATTGCACATTCGTATTTCATAATATTCTGAGGAATCATTTCAAGATATTACCGGAAAAACATGAATGATTAAGAAAAATTCATTCGAAGACAACAACGATAAATAAATAAAGAAACATAAAAACTTAACGTAAATTATATAAATAAATAATAATAATAAATAAGTAAAGATCATGTAAGCCGTCTTGGTAGGTCGTGTGGTCCAATTAATCGATTTTTATAAACGATTTGTAACCAAAATAAGCAAAGAAAATATTTCTCACTTCCTTTGAGCAAAATGACGTGCGGGACAATGAAATCTACTGAACCTCATTGGAAATTTGCTGCTATTTTCAAATACATATCTCCATCAAATAAAAAAATTTTGATGTACAGGATGTTGAATCCCAGCTTGGAAGTCCCATATTTTTCAAATACAGACCTGGAATTTTTTGGAAATTTAAATGTGAATCTATCGACCTCTACAAGTGAATAATATATTTCGAATATGAACCGACTATACTGGTTGGTTCAAAAGTTATGAGAAAATGAAATTTTAGGTGAATACATGAAGCACCCTGTATCTCGGTTATGGAGTTGATTAGACCTATCTAATATGGATCTTCAACATGACGTATCGCAAAACCCCGCATCCCTATTCAAAATCAACGGGTTGTGCTACCGTTAGGGGGTTGCAAATACGGGGATGAAAAAAGAAGAAAAGTTGTTCCCCCTCGAATCAGAAATTGACAGGTCCAAACGATTTTCCACATTTTCATTTTAAAGCCGGAAAAGGTTGAGGTGTTGGGTTTTAGTTGGACCATACTGTATATTTTATAGTCAGGATAAGAAACGATCTTCAGAAAAAAAAAAAGTTGGAGAACATTTGCGGCTCTGATTCTGAACTCACAGACATTTGGCCGAAATGGCGAAGCTTTCATTGCTAGGACCAAGCACACACAAAACTACAACTATTGAAAATATAAAAATAAACCCGAATGTATCAGCGCATCCGCCATAATCTGAAATCGACGACACCAATTCCACGTCCCCTCAAAACGTCTGAACGCTGCAACCCACAATTCGGAAAGAGTTACTAGGCGTTGCTCGAACGAAGAATGAGGAGGAACCCAGTGCAGATTTCACCTGCATTATGTACCTAATTATGTACTACATATAATAAACGTTGTGAAAATCGTGCTTTCTATTAAATTCTGAAATGCAACAGAGCACGACTCCTCGGCGATGCTGCAGATAAATTGAAAATGGACGTGTTTTCATCTAAACGATTATTAGTGTGCTCACTCAATTTTTTTTTATGATTATTGTTGTGTCGACAATTATTGTGATTCAAGTATACAGGGTCAGCACGGGCGATGGTTAGCAGGGGACGTTTAATTCAACAACTGCGTGGGTATCTTCAGACAAAATACAGCTAAATAGTCGGAATATTGATGTTATCGATTTTGGCACATTTTTGAGGCAATTCGGTCGAGTTTTGACGTTGGGCTAGTATTGTTGGAAAGAGGAAAAAGTCGCTGTACCAACCCGGCAGCGAAAAACATTCTACAATTCTTTTAGACGACAGCTTTTTGAATAATCATTTCTCGATATGTACTTTCTTACCAATATCTAACAAAACATATCTGAGTTACTCTTTTTTTTCCCTTGATCCATGCATCACTATACGCGTCTAACAAAAAAAGTTCTTGCTGGAAAGGTTATTTTGTTCTTTTCCCTTGATTAATACTTAATGTATCTGTCAAATTGTTTTCAGAATATCTTATCCTAAGATTTTTGACCGTTTCATGAAGGGGTATTTCTGTACAGTAAAACTAAAAAAAAAAAATTGAAGACAGTACGTCTACTGTTCCTCATTCAATGTGATCAGCACGCAATATTCGAGCGGAATGTTATTTCTGTTAATACGTTCGCGGAAATTATACCATTACACTTATCATATCGAGTTTGCGTGCAAGAATTTAACGATAACAAATTACGGATGTGTAATGAAACATGAACCACTGCGAAACAGGGGGAAGAGTTACATGAAAATCAGTGAAATTGGGTAATTTACTGGGTACCCTACAATGACTTTATCGCATAAAAAAATCGATGGCGAAGTCACTCTAATAAGTACTCTAAGCGCTATGAGGTGGTGATTTTCTCAATCACATCGGGCAAGTATTTCATGATTCGGTAATATCATGAGCAATAGCAGCGAATTTCAATTTTCATGAAATTTCATTTCAACAACCACAAACTAAATAGTAAATATACCTCGATTTGAGTAGCTTTCTCAGCCCTTCAATCTGAACAATAGTTTCTACTCGATTAAAGGGAAGGGATGATTGAGTTTGAAATATATGTATTAAATTAGTTCGGATACATAATATCCATTGATAGCAAAATCAACAAATGTCTAAGTCGAACTAGCTAATCACCACTACCGTCCTGTCAGGTGGCGCTAGTGTTTATTTAAGCATAATGGAGCCTGTTGACATCGAATAATCAATCCGTTCCGTTTTCATCGGGGAGCAAGTTGCGTTGCTCTGAGGAGGTCAAATAAGACCGAAACGATGGTGAGCATATACACTACCTAGATGAAATGGACTGCGAGTAGTGGTAACTAGCTAGTAGCTGGATTTCTATATCAATACTAAACTGTTGGAATTTTTTCGTCTCCTCAGCCAAGACCATCAAATGCGAATTGTAGCTAGCTACAATTATAATCTCGTACTTTCTATTTTTTTTGTGAGAAAAGACGAAAACCACGAAAAACTGATAATTTATTATCCTGAACTAAACAAAAATAAATAACCTCGTAAATAACTTAACATTATTTTTTTGTTTTCTATGTCACTGAGTATACTGCTATTGAACCGTGTCATCTTATAAGGGATTAAGCGAGATTTCCCTAGATCTGATAACATTCGATAAAGGCACTTCAAAAAACATTGATTACTTCAAAATGTCTGAAAAGTGATTTTTATATGAATAATCCATTCGAATTTTAGTTAAAACAAGTTATACTTATCAAAAGGTGTCAAAATGTCGCTTAATTTATTGTGAAGTTACACAGTCCAAGTTATTCTATTGATCCTGAATCGGATATCATCCAAGAACTGATAATTATTGTTCCGAACCATCAAGATAACAAGCTTGGGTAATTTGATGTTCATTGCACGAACGATATTGCATCAATATTTATTTTAATCTCAAGAAAATTATCGGAATTACTGAACTTTCAGGATAAGTTGCATTGTACATACAGGGTATTCCAAACTGCTTGATTTTGGCTGTTTCTTTGAATTCCAGACTAGATAGATAAAAACGTTGAAAGGAGTCTTGGGCTCAATTTTCGTCAAAAGTCTATTAGTAGAAACCGTTTCACGATATCTTCATTACCTTGAAGATATAACCAAATTTCGATATTTTGTCGATTTGAAAATGAAAAAACCTTTCTACAGACCCTTTTACTAAGGGTGGAAAAAAGAACTTCGTAATTTTAGATACGAAGACATTCTTCTTCTGATCTCATATCATACAAAATCAAATAGAGTGAGTCTTATAGTCTGGAAATATCTTGGAACTTTAGATTATTGGGAACACCGAGGGGAACACCACCAAAATTTTGTATTGCTTTCTTGCTTTCATAAATTGTCTGCTCAATTCAATTTCTGTCAGTTTTCTGATTCCTAAGAAACAAATGAATAATTGCTACTTGGAAAAAAACAACTGAACTATTTTTTGACAAGGAAATACCTGCTTAATTTGTTCAGCAATATTCATTTACACCCAGAGAGTTTATACCCTATATTTTTCATGAAAAAAATTGTGAATACAAATAATGGGTAGGTTTTCCTAAATTTCATCCAAATTTTTTAGTTTGATAAAACATTTTCAATACCGATTATTCATTTTAGCTAAAACCACAAACATAATGGTGCAATGAAATTCCGTCAGCAGAATAATATATTGCTCGCAGACAATACAACGTTAGCACGAGTTGAAAACTTTATATGCAAGAGACAATACAAGAGTCTACACTTCGCCTTGCAGTGTTCTTCGATTAGAACTTTGAATAATGCACATTCATTGCCTTTATCGTTATCTACACCAGCGACCGACGAGTCATACAGGGGAAAAGACCCGTACGAATCAATAGAATTGTAATTTACTTGTTACCTATTTTTACATCGCGAAAGATATAACTTATTTCAACGTTAAAAGCTTTTCCTGTTTATTGCAATTGGCGGAGTTTCCACGATTTAACCCTTAATTTGGCAAGAACATTTTAAAAAAAACTAATATTACTAACTAATTTCACTGTATTTTCAACAAACTTGTATAGATGGCGGAAATAGTTGTGAGTTCGAATGAAATGAGGTCTATATATATAATATACTACATTATGCAACTTGATGCAGCCCTCTATACAGAATAATATTGCGTGAATATAGCGTATCCCATAGGATACGGAATCAAATTAAGGGTGAAGTTTCGAGATTCCGGATTAGTCGAGAATAGCGAAAATCACCGAGAAATATAAACACATAAAAATTTTCAATCTGTCCTACCGGAGCGTGCCCAGCAAATACTCTCGACCGGGGAGCCACACCGAAGATAAGAAAAAAAGCTCCCAAAAGAGATTTTTGACGTTTACTAATCGCAAATGTAAGCCTAAGCTGTCGGTTTGACCAAAGTGAGGTTAGCACCGATCACAGACAAGGGTGGGTTGGACGGATTTGATTCCGAAAAGGTGGATTTCCTGGCCTACTAGTGATAAATGTGATAATTATTGTGGGGTTTTATTAATTATTGATGGATTGTTATTGATTTTCAAAACATTGAGGAATACATTTACTGCTGCACTCATGATATTTTTATTCCTTCTGTAATGGAGGACAATCTACCAGCTTCTTCTTGATCTGAAGGTTATGGTTCCAATCAGATTTCCACAACATTGATTATATCATATTGTTTTTCCTTGATATTTGAGAAATATCCCATTTTCCCAGTTTTAAGTAGATATACAATGAATACTTTGAAATACTCTACTAAGAAGTTTTGAAATATTGAGGCATTCTCATTTTTTCGTCCGCACTTGTAAAATAATCACCTCGAAAATCACGTTTTCATTTCAACTATCCTCACGTCCGTTATTATTCAATTGTTGATTGCGTTCTTTTTATAAAATATTCCAAGCGTTGTGGTCAAATTACCAGATTTGACTGCGATAACGTTGCTTCCAGTGTTCGATTGCCGATTCTGCAGAAATATAGCCTTTTATTTTATTGTTTTAGCACACTATTTTTATGGCACAATCCAGTCTATCTAGCATTTTTCCTGATGCATAATTGCGATTGGTTTCTACAGACCGATGCCTATAAGTTCTCAGAATAAGGTTACTAGTAGGACAGGGGATACGCCTTAAAGAAATTAATTTACTAAATACCGAGGCCAAAAACACTATACTTTGCTCTATGAGTCGAATCAGTACCTACTACCTACCCACTAATTTCACTCAGTTTTCTTGTTTCTAAGAAAAAACCAGAAATTACTGTATCCAAGCAGGGACTGTTAAAAAAAATTTCGTATGAAAGACCCACCCTATTTGTTGTCAAAGAATCAACCCTTAAATTTTTCCGCAATTCATTCATACTCTGTATATTTCGTAAATGTTTTTTTTTTCGAAATGCAATCGATGGAAAGTCCCATTCAAATCGTGAATAAATTCGAAATAACAATAATCGAGTAATTCTAACATATCCGACCGGATGACAAAATGCTTCCACTTGCAGCAACATGAATGAATTAATAATAATTCTTATTATAATTTCTTGTGGAGGTACGTACCTCGATTACCTTGAATTATTGTTGTTGTGCTGGAAACTATCCCGGCACCTACGTTTGTTACTATTGTGTAATAAACGTAATTGATAAGTCGAAAAATGCCATAATGTATTTTGAAAAATAAACGTTGCAATATTTCAATGGAAAACGGTTTTCAATTTTGGTATGTATTTATGGGCTAGATAAATTCATCATCAAGTCTATGGGTAACTTGAAGAATTTGACCGCCCCGGCAAAAATGATAAGGCACAAAAAAATCGTATAACTAATTTCGAGATACTGGGCCGAAAAGATGAAAAGTGAAGCTTTCGGCTAACAATTCTTCAATTTCGAGAATAATTGACAGAACGTATTGTTATATACGACTCCTCAATAATTGTCACGCAAATTTTTTTCCAATATAATTTTTCGTTTTCTTCTCTAACACAGAGTTGAACAAGGAAAATTTCAATTGGGTCAATTTCAACCCAACAAGTGTGAGTTCTCTGATGAGAATTATTAAGGATTCAATTCTTTTTATAATAACATTCTGAATTCTGGCAATTTTCCGGGAAAATTCAAGAGAGGCTAATTCTTTTTAGGATTGAATCAACTGTAGATGACACTGTCCAAAATGGTTAATGAGGTTTCAGGAAAAATAGAAATTGTTGTGATCAGCTTCTGAGCCTCACCACTTTCATTGAAGAAAGTTTCAATGATAAACTAAAAGGAACAACATTTGTGGATTTAGTCTGCAGCATATGACACAGTATGGAAGGATTTTCAAACTTTACACACATATGAAGTGTGAATATTGTTGCCCCTTTGGGTTAAAAGAGCTCATGTGTAAAAAATTGATAAACAGCTAAATCTTTCTCCGAGAATTATTACCGGAACTACTAAATCTCTATCTATTCAATGGTTACCAGTTCTTACAAACACTGTACCACCCCATATTCGTAAGCAGAGTGCACTTATAAATTCTTGGAATAAATTTCACTCCTTTACTGAGTCATTTCTAATTCTGTCCAATATTCTCAGAGTAAATTCATATAAACCTTTATGTTCTAACTCTTTTCTTAATTCGAATGTAAGGGACAAGGACATTTGGCAGTCTGAATGGAATACATGTATTATTTACAACCAAAAATAAGTTAGTGATACCTCGAATGGAGTTCCTGGTTTTGATCTTCCCAAGAAAATATGGTGTATTCTGAATAGTATAAGAATAACAGGTCGCAGACGTTGCAATAGTATGCTTTTCCGATGGAATTCAGTTGGGAATAATGGGAACTAGAAGAAACTATAAATCATGCAAATTTTCAGTACAAAATTTTTATGATTTTCTTTAAAAATCAAATAGGCCAACCACCATGCAATACATTGTATATAAGCAAAGTTCCCAAGATTTGTTTGTGAACTACATACTTTTGAAGGCACAGATTCAATTGCTAGGCATATAGTCTATCTTGGTTGGAACACGGCTTTTATCTCCAAGTAAAACGAAATTCACTATAAGGGGATGATACACAAGAATACTCTAGAAAACAATAAATCTTATTCGAGTTTTTGTAGTTTCATATGAGACAATATGAATACACTTCAAAATTATATTATATTTTTGAAAAAGTCCTCCTACAACCAGGGTAATTTTGTTATGCCAAAAGATTCCGAGAAATAACGAAACGTAAATAATAATTTTCCATTGAAGAACAATTATCGCAGTGGACACAACAGTTTATCAAACCTCACCCCATTTCTACATATTGTACAACAAATTACAATGATTCCAAGAACAAGATTCTCTTTGCAGACTGTTCAACCTTCAAATTGACTAAATCCAAAAGATAACGTTTCCCTAATCCCAGTCAGCTCTTACTGATGTCACTAATAAAAAATAATTAAAATCAATCTGTGCTCAGCAGCATATACATTCCTTCAGTGTACATAATTCCATTTCTTCTTGATAATGATGTAAACAATACTTACGGTTCAGCCTCTATGCTCTTCAATTTGGCCACATAGTTCGATGGAATATATCCTTCTTGTCGTGTCTTCTTACTCCTAGCAAGCCACCAGTCACCTTGTGTATCATTCAGGATTTCTAAATGTTCACCCTTGCGAAAACCAAGATCTTCGTCTGTTCGTGCATCATAGTCATAAAGAGCCACAAAAATTTTAGGGCTTGGTGGGTCTGGCTCTGGGTTCTGTACCACAGGTCTTATTATTTCCGAAGGAGCTTGTGGTATTGGATTTGGTTGTAAACTATTATCTTCGATATTGTTTACGCCAATCCTTTCTCTATTTTTATCAATTCTATCACTTGTTGAAGGACTACTGAAACAGTTACCCATTTTTTTGTTATTTTTCCGCACTTCACATTTACAGAACTAAATCATCACAAATGTTAAAGTTTCTGCACCTCAATATTTTGAATACATAATTGTACAATAATAACTCTAATAACAATCCATCAACCCATCCGTCAAGTCAACCTCGATTTTAACAATTTAGCATTCCATTCTAGTCTACTTTAATGGGAGGGAAGGGAAAGTTAGTGTTGATATTACCATTTTGTTGGTAGCACCTTTACAAATGTCGTCTGTTAGGAATTTTTGTGTTTGTTGGTATAACTGAAAATACTAACTTTGGTCCTTTTAAATTCAAAAATTGCAAAATTATCCATCATTGGAGGTCTAAAACCAATATATAATTCATTATAATCTGAATAGCTTAACGTATTGTTTACTATACATCATATATTTGTTAATTTTTCTATCATTAAAGCCCCCTGAAACCAAGACCATTTCTGAGAATCATCTGTCAGATGACTGTCAAATCCAATTTTATCTGTCAACTGTCAATTGTGACAATTTGCCGAATTTGCCGATTTCATTGCACTGATTTGTACGATAAACCGTTCATGTGTATATATATCTAGGAAAATTGTAGTTATTTAAAGATTGTGATATATTTTCGTTTGTCATTTTATAAAACGGCATATCTGAAATATCTATAAAAATGCCTTCATATAAGGGTGAGCCTCTTGTTTGAAAAAACTGTTTCTTATGAGGTTATATATTTCGTTTTATGTTATTTCATTTTCAGTTAAAGTAAAATGGGGTAAAGAAATTTATCCTGATATAGAAGTAAATACAGATGAATCCCCCATAGTCTTCAAAGCTCAATTATTTGCCCTCACTGGGGTACTTCCTGAAAGACAGAAAGTCATGATCAAAGGAGTCACTTTGAAAGATAATGACTGGGCAAATTTCAATCTCAAAGATGTAAAGTACAACTTGTTTAGTTACACTCCATACTGAAACATTTCATTTCAGGGCGTAACAATATTACTGATGGGTAGCAAAGAGGAAGATGTTCCTAAAGAACCAGTTGAAAAAACTGTTTTTGTAGAAGATATGAATGAAAGTGAATTAGCAACTGCTGTGAGTGTATTTCACAACAGTTTTATTTCGAATTTTACTCATAGGATGTTTGGTTTTTTAGTTGGATTTACCTGCAGGCTTAAGTAATCTAGGCAATACTTGTTATATGAATGCTACTGTACAATGTTTGAAGTCAGTCCCAGAGTTAAGAGAAGCTTTGCAGAAATTTGAAGGCAGTAAGGAATCAACATGGTCTCTATCAGAGTATATACAGAATATTGAATGTTTTTTATTGTAGGTATATCGATGAGCAGTAATATGATACCAGCTCAATCAATAACAGCAGCTTTAAGGGATCTATATATTAGCATGGACAAGGCAAAAACTATTCCACCATTTCTTCTTTTACAAGTGTTGCATTTGGCTTTCCCTAGATTTGCCGAGAAGAATGATCATGGGTATTTACAACAGGTAATCTCAATCAGCAACTATTGTTGAAAGTTGTTTATCGAGATTTCCATGTTTTAGGATGCTAATGAATTCTGGACCGAGTTAATCAGAATGCTTCAGCAGAAACTACCGGCAAAACAAAATAATGCTGAGAAAGCCGAGCAATTCAAGTGAGTACCCTCAATTGGAAGTTGAATTTTTTAATTCAGCATCAACCTTCTGGCTTGGGACCAAATTATCTCTATGTCTATTTCAGATCTCTGATCGATCAGTACTTCGGGGGAACTTTTGACGTTGAATTGAAATGTGCAGAAGCGGAAGATGAACCCGTAGCAAAGAGTAAAGAACAGTTCTTGCAGTTGAGTTGTTTCATTTCCCAAGACGTTAGGTATATGCACTCTGGTTTGAGAAATGTGAGTAATTATTTTGAGACGAAGTGGAAGGTCAATAATCTTGAATATTGCAGAAACTTCAAGAGCAAATCACCAAATATTCCCCCACTTTGGAAAGGGATTCGTTGTATACAAAAACTGTAAGTATTGCACATTGCTTACTTATCTTTATTGTTGGAGGATTATAATATAGGCGCTGAAAGCTTTCTTGCGGCATCCCACATTTTCTAGATGGAACAGGGCCGGACTGGTTACAGTATGATATTATTATTTTTGTAATATCTAAGTCCAAATATACTAATTCAAATTCTATGAAAGTATACGGAAAATTTCTCGAAAAAGGTGTTAAAGATGACATTTATTCATTTATTCCTCTAATGCCTTCAGATGATACTTTATACATTGTGTATAAAATACTAAAATTACAATTACTGCGTATTAAGAGTTGCTTTCTTGAATTAAAATGAATTAATAAAATATAATGATTTTTTTTTTCAGAATAAAATAAGTAGATTACCGGCCTATCTAACTGTGCAATTTGTTAGATTTTACTATAAAGAAAAGGAAGCCATCAATGCGAAAATCTTGAAGGATGTCAAGTTTCCTTTGGACTTCGACGCCTACGACCTTTGCACCCCAGAGTTACAGGAAAAATTGGCTCCAATGAGAGCTAAGTTTAAGGCAAGTGGCTATGAATGGTTGTTGCGCATTCGTCTCCAAAATAAATTGTTCTCGCTAGATCGAACATCAATATTTTGGAAGAACCATTTGCTTTATCATTTCAAGTAACATTCTTTTTCAAATCACCCTGAAAAAATTTGGCTTGCACCGGATAATTTCGCATCCCTTCTTTTGGGCAAAAGCCAAAAAATCTGGCCATCCATCATTACATTCATCATATTGAGTTTTTTTCTGTAGCAATTAAGTATGGATCAGAGTGTATTATAATAACAACGTACCTTATGACAAAGATCGATTAGCTGATGAATAATACATAACCTATTCTAAACGTGGATATTTGAGGAATGCAAAAAATTCTATTCAGAGTAAATCACCCGATGCTTTGGTGTTGAGTTTTTTTTTTTTCGTGATTTTTCTTATATTATTATGTACTGGAAATGATGAACTATGATAAAACTTTGGCAGTATTTCACCAAAATTTTATTTTCACTAGGAAGTTGAGGACATGCAGGTAGAACTTGCCTCCAAATCCAAAGACAAGGGTAAAAACAAAGGAGATGCCAAATCTAGTGAAGCATTGAAAAAATATGAACCTTATTGGTTTGAAGATGGTAAGTACATCTAATCGCTGATTCTTATTTGTATTTCTTCTCTTCGGTTAACTTCTTTAATAGCAGAATTTTTTTATCGATTATATTTTTATTTGTGTGCTCACATGATTTTTCATTATTATTGGACGCTATCTTGACTCACAAATAGCTACCTTAGGTAGTTATAATTTCAGGAGTGATACTGATAAAGTTTGAAATTTATGTTGATCTAATTGAACGTCAACTACTATAAAAAAAACTAGATTAAACTAGTATAGGATTCCCTCACATAAACTTGGTAATCTTGAAAGACACTGTAATGATCTCCAGTTTTCTGAGAAAAATTGGAGTTCATTTTAGTGCATCCCTTTCATTTCACATTTCCGCCTTTGAAAATATTTAATTCTCGAAGACAGAGTAAATGTAAAAAACCGTTTATCTGTGTTTAACGTTGTTTTTTTTTGCATGCCGTTGAAGATTTCGACGTTTTTCTGATGTTGATATGCGATAAACCGGAGCTGACGACGTTTTTCATTCTTGTCGCATACTGGAATTTTCAGATTTTTAACGTGTGTTGAAATAGAAATCTCTTCTTTTCTAGCAGTCATGGTGCGTAAGCCCTTGGGGTAGAGAATAAGAGGTACCGCTCGTCGTCAGTGAAATTCCGTAGTTGCGCTCAAAATAGATCTTTTCTTCGCTATCAGTCATGGAGCGTTAGCCCTTGAGGTAGCGAATAAAAGTCTTGAATAGATCCGCCCTGGCTGTGTTTCTTTCAGTTCTGGAGAAATACAATTAATTACATCCCGATGCCGTATAGCAAGTCATTTCACTTCGCGAGGTCATCCTTAGTATCCATTTCGTCAGTTCTGGTTGGCGCATTTTATTGAACAACCTTTGATTTTTTTCACTGTACCCGGTATAAACTTTGCAAAGTGCTCGTGACCGGATAGAATTTCCAGAATGTATGTTTGCTGATCGATTTGCTCATATTTCATACCTACACATATTTCCGTTGTTTATATAATCAGTTTTCGAAGGTGTGAATAAACTGGTACATAATTTAATTTTGACTACTTCGTTATCGCTACCACCCTAGATAGACGTAAATTTTCCAAATGCGCTCTGAAATTCAGGGAGTATTAAATTCTCATTGATTTCTCTGAAGGGCTTAAGTAATGAAGGATTTATCAAATTCTAATTGTTTCGATTAAACTGCTTGAATTTATGTGATCAAGTGAAACGAGTTTAAATAAAATCCTCATCTGATGTACAATGATTTGTCACTCCTCCGGATCTTATTCCTATCCTCTCGAATATTTTAATTTCAGATTTGGGCAGCAATAACAGCGGCTATTACACCTTACAAGCTGTTCTTACCCATCGTGGCCGATCTTCATCTAGTGGTCACTATGTGGGATGGGTCAGGCAATCTGGAGACACGTGGGTTAAATGCGATGATGACGTTGTATCTCCAGTAACAACAGAAGAAATTCTGAAATTATCGGGAGGTGGTAAGTTCACTTCTATGTATGCTTTGTACATAGGCTGTTCAGTTGATGCGTACTTTTTTATCATTATCCCAAGATATCTATCGATTTTAATTTACCTCAATTTACAAGGTGAATCGGAAATGTCCCATTTAAAAATCATCGACTCTCCTCTATATCTCTGAAATGGTAAATAGTTTATTTGATCCGTATTACATGAATCGTAAAAATTACTGAGAAAACTCTGACATAAACAAGATATAGCGGAATATTTTTGATACAGTCCCTCTTATTTCCTGTAGATGCACTGGCGGTCAATTCTCACTTGTATCGAATTACCAAAATTACCTAAACATTACATACCTCTCGATCAATTTTATAAAAATCTAAAAAAATCAGGTATATGATATCTATGGCTTATGAAACTTCTTCACTATTTCAACAAATCTCTCATCATCTACCCAGTCCGTAGACAAAATACGCTCATCTCGAAGACGCAAACGCCCCCTATAGCCATATCGATGGAGCGTATATACCAATGGGATTCATTTGTTTATACTTGACTAATTCCAAAAAATGCTGAGCCCCTTTTATACATTTCGTGAAAATAAGAAAAAATTTCAACGGCACAAAGAAAATATAATTGTTGGACTCACTTCTCGATATCAATTCGGTTTTTAGTCAATATTTCATATTATTCTCATTTGATCCTAATTCGCATATTCTAAAGGTGACTGGCACTGTGCCTATGTACTGTTGTACGGACCTCGACAACTCGAAATTATGGAAGAAGTGGAGAAGATGGAGGAAAGTTAAGGGTGCATTGATGTCCGTTGCTTTCACTAATCGTTTCTGTGCTACGCTTTCAAATACTATATCTGTAAGAAAAATTGTCATTTTCAATAAAGATTTATATTTATTATTTCTAGTTTCTTTTACGAAACCACCAATATCTACACCTAATAATGACAATATCAATACAACGCTGATTGTCTGCCAACCAAAAATTCTAATATGTACACAAACAAAAATAAGTTAGTTTTATAAAAACTATCTTTGGCTAGTTTCGACCGATCTTTGGCAGTATTATGATATTATAAGTTTCTTCAGTGTTTTACATTAATTTTACTTCGGCCTGTACGAAAGGTATAAAAAATTTCTAGATTGCTATTTAGGTGGAAAGAAATGAGGTAGTGATACTAATATTAATATAAAACACCTTAAAAATGACGTGAGTTATCAGCACCATTCAACTGTAGTTTTTTAAATCTATCAACTATTGAAAGAATCCAAATATTCAATTGATGTGGCCTACACTTTATAAAATTCTATAATTCAACCAAAATTATATGATTTCTCGAACATACAAGTTATTTAAACACGACGCAATAGAATCTTCAAGTGGGTGGAGATGTACTGAATTGACTCCTCTTTCACATGTCTAGAGGGGGTAATTTGCAGAACAATCAAAGCAATTATACAGGGTGATTACGGAGGAGACCGTCAAATTTTAGGAGAAGTTCACACTAGTCGATACAATGTTGGATTTATGGCTAGGGGCTTTTTATTCAAACTCTAGAGATTTGTCCGATTCGACCGATTTTATTTTTATTATTAAGTTTGGAATGGCTCATTAGATTTTGATTAGATTTTCAGTGTAGTACAATAAGAATGATTACATTCACTAATACATACAAGTTTCTCAAAAAACCTGGTTGTTATTGTGATAATTTCAGATTAAGTGTGCAGGTTGAAATAAACACCCCTTAAACTTCGTTATCCGTGTCAGACTCTACCATAATGAGTCATTATGCCATTGTTATGAATTTTTTTGGCAGACCTCTGTTTTTCCGAGAAATAATTTTTAAATAAGAACGACATCGAAATGTAACTCAAATGCAGTGGGAATATTCTTAACTAGGTAGTAAAACTGCATAGTTAAAGGATGCAACATGCAGAGCTGTTCCTAAGTTCTGAAATCTATAAAAATCTATCTTCAATTGCTCATATTCTAAAATCATTCTATGTAGAAAATTACTCAATATACACTGTTCCGATATTCTAATAAAAATATTATTGCTATTAAATAGCTTACGTAAAGGAATTTCGTTCAATGATATACTCATTTACAGTCCCAAAAAAGTATTTATATGTTCAATTTTCAATTGAAAATTTTCCACGAAATTTTAATCCCCATTTGAATCCGTTAATTCGTGAAGATCAATATTAAATAAATAATCTGTCACAAGAGGAGTATTTCAACATGCCACAATTATTTACTCATGGGAAATTTGCACATATAATTTTTGTAACGGAAGTGGAAATGAATCCTAAATTGAATGCCAAAAAGGATTTCTCAACCTAAGTCAACCAAATAAAGGGACCTTTGGAAAATCCTTTTATTATTCATGGGCAGAATCGTAGTAAGGTGGAGCACATTAATAGGCGAAATACTGATAAAGAATTTTCTAATTAAATCGTTGAATGGGTGGTAGGAACCGTCTATTAGCAAAGCAAAGTGCCAATCAAGATCTATCACGAAGATTACAACACATCACAACCTCTATTGCTTGGCCACAGAGGTTGCCTGATTTGAACCCTCTAGATCATTCTGTGTAGGGACATCTGAAAACAAAAGTCTATAAAGTAGAAATTAGAAGTAGAGAACAATTTATTGAAAGAATTTTTGAGAAATGCAATATTTTCGAGGAAAATTCAAATCTCATCAGAAGTTCTATAGGAAACTTAATAAAAAGATCGCAAACATGCATTGAAAAAATGGGAAATTAATTCGAAAATTCAATGTGATTATTCTGTTAATCCTGAGTTAGTTTCGCATTTCATGCCTCGTATGTTATTATATGTAGATTTTTCTGGTAATTTCCTGTATTGAATGATTTTATTCAGAATATGAGCAATTTGATATGCATTTGTAATTTGATAGAAGTATTTCAGAACTTAGGAACAGCTTTGCATCCTTCGACGATACAGCTTTACTACCTAGTTCAGAATATTCCCACTGCATTTGAGTTAAATTTCGATATTGTTCTTTTTTGAAATTTCGTTCTCCGAAAACCGGAGGTGTGCAAAAAAACTTTGAATCAGATGAATAATGAATCATTACGCTAGAATCTGAAACGGATAACGACGTTTTGGAAACGCAATGTACAGGGTGTTTTTGCAACATGTACACTTAATCCGAAATCATCACAATAACAACCCAGTATTTTGAAAAAGCCGAATTATTGAACTCGTTTATATTTTACTACACTGAACATTTCATCAAAATTGAATGGGTCATACCAAAGTTATTCGTAAAAGTAGAATCGGTCGAATCGGACAAATCACCCTATAGAGTCTCAACAAAGGCCCCCAACCATAAACCAAACATTTTTCCGAAGCTGTCTTGACTAATGAAAACTTCCCCTTAAATCTGACGGTCTCCTCCGAAATCACCCTGTAGAGCAGGTAAAAATCGTAGGGTCTGTTGGTAAAATAAAAAAAAAGGTTGATTGTCTATGCATAATGAAAAATATATTCTTCCATGGCATCGGAAACCATCATCTTCCATTAGAATTCAACGGTGTATTCTGCAATACATATACAGGGTGTTTCAGAATTGATACAGAAAAGGGGCGATTTTTTAAGTAAAATCACTTTTATATAACTTTTTGTTCAACTCCTTCCCCTCCTAGTTACAGCCCTTTGAAGTAAGGGTGGAATAATGAAGTTATTCAACATCATTTAATTTTTATTTTTTGTATATTATTATTTATTTCAATTATTTTTCAATTTCTTACGGTGATGTTTAAGATATCTTACGGTGATATTTAAGATAGAATAAAACTAAAAGTTATTATCAAGTTGGCTGCTCGATTTTAAGGCATTTTTTATTATTACAATAAACATTCATTTTACTCACTTGTATAAATAACTATTATTGTCGTTTCGCTCCCATAAAATAATCAATTTTATTTAAAAAAATTTAAATTGCTTTTCAGACGCGGCTGCATATAAACAGTAACTGCTCAAAAAAATATTGTATATGAAAGATCTCCAAAAATTTTTTTGTCAAAGAATCATCCCTTAAATTTGTCCTCCTATTTTATTATAATATTTTTTCATTCACACCCTGTATGTGTATTTCATTCCACATCGTTAAAATTTAAAGGAAGACGATAGTTTTTGATGCAACAGAAAGATATATTCTTCATTACACACAAGCAGTCTATCTTCTTTTCTATATTTTGCCTGCAGACCTGATCTTTATCTTCGCCCACCTGAAGATACTCACTCTACTGTGATAGCGAAACACGCGTTGTTAAATAACTCACGTTAGTGAAAATTATATATTTCAGTTTTTCATAAAGAATCGATTGGGAACTGCTAATCATAAATCAGTTTGGGGATTGAATAGAATATTGTGTTCAGTTTACGGTTAATTTAGATTTTTGGAGAGACAATATTTTAATTGTAAATGTAAGTACATTTGTTGTCAAGTCGATATCTTATTGTTCATTTTCTTTTCAATCCACAACTACCTAATCAAAAAGGAAATTGTTTTCCAAATTATGAAATCTATAGATGAATAAACTTTTACATACAAGGCACTGAACACTCAAACACTACTGATCTTAAATAACAGCTGATGTTACTTCGTTCCTCAATAATTCAATGGTGCAACAAAGAACGCTGGTTTTATTCAAAATGCACTACCTAAAATATTTTGCATTACAAATTTATTATGTTGATCGTTTTATACTTGGTATAATTTATAGAAGGTACATTTTACAGACCACAATCATTTGATATATCATACACATGCCCCAAAAATGGTTTTAAATTCCATCATTTTTCATTTCCCATGGGGAATGCAAAAATACAAAGATTATTCATGAAAATTGGAACAACAACTTGAAAATTATCAGTAGCTTCAAACATGCTGTACTAGGTGTAGAAGAAATTCAGTTCAATGTGAAATTTATTCATTATTTAATCGGGAATTATATACTTTACTGCTGTATTTTTTTTTTCAGATTAATCGATAAAAAATTTAGACACAAAGTTGTCTCGAGAGGTTATTTCAATGTGAAATAGAATTTTCTCAAAACCATTTTAGACAATGTGAACAAACCTCCGCGCCATTTCGCTCAATTCTATTACTAAATTTTTCTCCAAACACTATGCAACTTCTATCAATTAATTCATTGAGCGTAAAAATTTCAAGGTCGTAAACATTACATCACTTAAGTAAATTTTTCAAGGGAAAGTTTTGAAAAATCAAATATACAGGATATCAAACTGAAGAGAGAACGTTATTACAAAAAATTTTATTTCATACGAAGAATGGAGCAAGAATTTAAATATAATTTACTGATATTCACTCAGTTGTAAAATTTCCTTGAAGAAGCACTTACTGATCACTATATCACTAATTTCTTGATATCTCCTGTATTCAAACGACCGCCAGTAAACTTTTTTCACAAAGATGTCACGAAAATACGAATTTCCACTATGAGGCAGTTCTGTAATGTGTGCCAGTTTTCGAAGAACAAGGCTGGACATCTTCGAAGTAATATGTCTCCTGTCGGGAAGTGGATGGACCAATTGAAGGATGATTCATCATAGGTTTATAGTTGTGCGATACTTGATTGGACCTATGGAATGGCGAGGATTGCAGGGAAGTCTGTCGCTCCTGAAGGTTCATACTAGGATCTTCGGCTACTGGCTCATAAGGACCCTTAGAACGCTTTTGTATTAAGGCCAAAAGGACAGATTCCAAGCAGCACACATATCCTAGACACTGCGAAAAAAAATTTCAATTCATGCCTAACATTACATATTTATCCACCATCTACCATAAAATAAGAATCACTTGTGATTAATGTACCATTATTCAATGATTTTACATCAGACAACCGTTATTGTGATTTATGACCCATTATTCACTGCTTTATCGAATTTCGTGGTCAGAAATACAGTCGGGCGATTCTGAACATGGGATATCACTATATAGGAATATTAAAATGTCACATTGTCAGCAGTTGCAGTAGGAGTACTGAGATATTGTAATTAATAGAGATGTTATTGTAAGGGAGTGAGATATTCAAGAAATAATCAATTTTTTTTTTATAACATGATATCATAAAAAAGGTACCATCCGTATTTAAAATAAATACGAAGTATAAGACGTTAAAAAAAGTTGAATAAAGTGTCGTATTCCTAGTGAAAAAATACCAGGAGAAAGTTTTCATCGTTTTCACATATTTGCGGACATAAAGAAAACACACATTTTCTAAATCATTTTCCAGACAAATGAAGATATCGTGAAACGGTTTCTACTAATACACTTTCAGGAAAATCGAGCCAAGGACTCCTTTCAACGTTTTTACCTATCTAGTCTAGAAGTACCAGAAGAAGCCATAATAAAGCAATTTGAGATACCCTTTGCATCAGCAGATCTTATCATGATATTATTACCTACGGTTTCAAAAAGAATGAGAATAACAAATTGATACTTACACCTGTGACTAGTAAATGTTCATGTGTCCATTTTGGAACCCAGGAAAAGGCCTCTGATAAGAATATGGAATGGAAAATCAGTGATGAAGCTATCAGGAACAACACACTAAGGCTCACATAAAAATATGCATTCTGAAAAAATATTCATTATCACATAAAAAGGAGAGCGAATTTGTATTACTAGGTCCTTTCGTTTGCATAAAAAGTGTAGCACTTTTCTACACTCGATTTAAGTATTCGTTTGCTGATTGAATTTACACCAGTGTAGAAGAGGTGTAGTTTATCTACATCTCCTTTTGACTATGCGTAGGAACACTACACTTCCTCTACACTGGTGTAAATCAAATCGAGTGTAGAAAAGTGCTACTCTTTTTATGAAAAGAACCTTGTAATATAGGGTATAGGGCTATTTGCATGTTGGGGTTTCCGGCAATGAACTTCCTAAAATATTTTCAGGTATCTGCATTTTCCGGTTTCTTATTTCAATTGAAGAAAATTTCAACAGTATGGGATATCTAGGGATTCTTATGAAAAAATTGGGAAAATAAGTAGCACTTTCCTGAATGTGGTTCTTTTCAAGAAAATCTTTACCATTTTCAATTTTGGCATTATGTAGTATTTAACACTGTTTACTCTTTGGATCGAAAATGTACAGGGTGTTCATTAAAAGATCATCAAGTTCACAATTCATCAAAACTCAATATTTTCAAATTACAACCTATTTTTTTTTATTGTCGATTCTTCTAAATAAGGAAAAAATAATTCAATACTAACAAAATCGTGATTAGTTTTTCATAAACGTCTAATACGCCATCGCGGTGAATCACCCTGTATATGGATGATACTCAGATTTCTTGATGCACTTTCCTTCAAAAAGATACATTCCAAGGCGCAAGGCAATTCATTTCTGTATTTAAGCGATAGTTGGTGAAATAATAAATCATAATTTACTCACCAATTTGCCCCAGTTGAAGGGAAACAAGTATATTATATGAGAAATATCAAGAAAGAGTAACAGGCAAGTAGCTAGTATACTCAAAAGAGATACAAACATCATGAATCGTATTCTCCCAACCGAAGGAAGCATGAATAGTCCTACTTTCATTGTTCCAGAACTGCACAGGCATGCTAAACATGCTATAGTTGTAGCCTGAAATTAAAACATCATTTAAGTTCATTGTCACTTATAATTAATTTATACAGGATCTTTCATCTCCAAAACAGTCAAAACTATTGTAATCTGCAAATAATTGCCCACCCATATTTATAAAATACCTGTATGAATAGAATTCACAGCTTCAGAATATGTATTAAAAATCACGAATTTCTTCAAAAGTTCGGCAGATATTCTCAAAACAGTGGGTAGGAGTCACGAGTTAAGAGAAGAGAAAATTTAATTCGCTTTTTTAATTCTACGTCTACTCGAACTGTGAAATAATACGTTATAATAATATACTGCTAAAAAATTCGAAGTGTAGTGGAAATTAAGTTGATGAATGTAGTGAAAAGTGAAAAGGTCCCTATAGAAAGTTTTTATCGTTTTCAGATATTTTCGAAAATAAAAAAAGTTATGGCACATTTATTAAATCGACAAAATATCAAAATTTGGTTATATATTTAAGACAAATAAAGATATCGTGAAGCAGTTTCCACTGATCGAGCCCAGGACTCCCTTCAACGTTTTTCCCCTTTCTAGTCTAGAAGAGTTAGTTATGCAGAGTAACTAAGAACTAACACCTAATAAAGGGACCGATCGAATGGGCAGATGGCAAACACGTGTCCGCCATCTGTCAATTAGATTGGTCCCTTTCTTAGGTATCAGCCCTTAGTAACTCTGAATAAACTCACCATTGTAGAGGTCGATGAAAAAATGGAAAAAAACTGTCTCTCGGCTCACCTTGCAGGCTCGACTATAGCAGACAGTTTTTCGTCCTTTTGGTGCATAAATAACTATTTCTTATGGAGGTACTCACAAGTAGTATAACTCTCAAGAATCCTGTTGGTGTTTTCAAATGTGTGTGATCGCAATACACTATCACGCCAGAATAGAGAGAAATATCGGGAGATGCCGCCCTCTGCCTATAATGAGAGTGTGAATCCCAAGAGTTGACCGTATCCAGGGGCGAGTCGCAGTCGCATCCTCCTGCACAATCGGCGCTGCTGAGCGCGCCCGTCCTGCTGCCTGCGATCTCAAAGTCCTGCAACACAGAACTCATACCATCGGCAACCTGCAACACAACTAACATAATGGAAGACAAGCATGTGCATCATAACAACGGAATCGACTTTCGAATACTCACTATTGCCTTCGAACACCACATAGAAACTACATAATATATGGAAACATAAATAAAGAAAATGGATAAACTATCTAACACACGCAAGACACAGTTGTAATGAGATGTTTGAAAATTTCACATGGTGAAGATGGTATCTGGGGGAGCCAGAAAATAACAAATGAAAAAAATATATTTTGACATAGGTTTCTCACTGACGACTTTATCGAATGGAATTATTTTCCGAATGTAATTTTTCCTAGATGTGTTGAATCTTATCGCCGAATACAAAATTGAACCCAACCCTTAAAAGTTATTTGAACGTTCACTAATATATATTTGACCATTTTTGAAAATAAAAGTATTCTTCTCATTTTCTAGTAAAATGCGTTGTTTTCGAGTAATTTGATATTCAAAAATAAAAAAGATCTGTGATATTCCAAAAATTGGCTGAATTTAGCTTCCGAAGGGAATTTTTACCAGGGGTGGCATAGCTCATTATGAAAACTTAAAATGGCTATATCTTTGGATCTAGCTAAACCAAAGCGGAAAAAATTGTAAGGAAAATGAGCGTTTTTTTTGACGTCAGGAATCTACTGTTAAATTAAATGTATAAGTCAATGTCTCACCCTGAATAGCTTTCCTTTAACTGTGGGTACAGGAAACCCAGACCACCACCTATGATCTACAATGCAGAAGATACAAGCTGTGATATTCCCAAAGCCAAACGTTTGGAATCACCCTGTATATTTTGCACATTTTTGGTGAGAATGTATTACCTGCATACCCCCATCGACTAGTATAGCGAAGAGACGTAAAATCCAGGCCCGGCTACGTAAAAATTCATTGGACTGAAATATGGTCATAATACTCCATGTACAGGGTGATTCTGGAGAAGACCGACATATTTTAGAGGTAGTTCACAGCAGTCACAGCTTCGAAACATTTTGGTTCATGGCCGGGGGCCTGGGGGTTGAGACTCTACAGGGTGATTTCTCCGATTCGACCGATTCTACTTTTATCAATAACTTCGGCATTGTTCATTCAAGTTTGATGAAATTTTTCGTGTAGTATGTACAATATGAATGAGTGAATTCAACAATCCCAACGTTTTTTTAAAAACACCAGGATGTTTTTGTAATAATTTCGGATTAAATGTGCATTAATTAATTTCTGTGATTTAATTTTTTTTGGCACACTCTCGTTTTCCGAGGAAATGTTTAGAGTGGAACGATATCGAAATTTCGCTCAAATGCAGTATACCAGTATAAACTTCTGGAATATGATGAGGGTCTCCTCCGGAATCACCCTGTATATCGAATTTGAAGAAAGTATGCTACCTATTAGAAAAGAGCGGCAAAAATTAAATGAGTTCAAATGTATTTTATAACTGCTCGTTCCATTTCAGAAGGTACTTCAGTTATAGATTCGAAGTGAAATGTGATTAAATAAAATGAAATATTACATTTTTGGCACCTAGATGTCCGAACTTTCGATTGGTACACACATTGAGTACACTTTTGTTGACTCACGGTCACAATACTGTTTATTAACGAATCAACTGAAGATAAAATACGGGGCCGCTACATTTTAAATATTTGACGACATTATTGTAATTCATTTACTCCCTACACATATTTTTCACCTTTTTCACAATTATTATTAGTATTGTAAGTTGTACCTATTAATTAGTTCTCAGTGATTTCGAGACATTTTACTCAATGATATGAGTACATGACTATGAATAAAAATGAATCGACTTTGTAGAAATCTACAATCAGAGAAAACCAAAATTTTGATGAAATTTGGAAATTGATCAAGATAGAGAGCGAAGTATAAGAAGAGCTGGGAGACTGGAAATAAAACATCGCATTCACTGATATCACTACTATCACTACCCATGCCACGCCATTCACATAAATTTATTTTTGTATTTTTCGCGATCATCAAAACAATTTTTTTACAGTATCGGGATTCTATGTCCAAGAAAGGATCTGTAAATACCAAGTAGGCTTTGAAATTTATAATGTATTGAAATGATGTGCCTAAACGTGGCTTAGCTTTTTCCGCAATTATTGGCAGAAAGAGTGTAAATATTTCAATGACATTATAACTTCTAGCATCATTTTTGATAGGAAAACAACGAAAATTCTTGACAGATTCTCATAAGAATCTGAAACCCTTTCTTCAGAGTTTCATGTTTAAAAGATAATCACAGTATTCCATAGCCTATTTGACTATTAATTCTTCTGAAAGCATGTTATACCAGAGATTATGTTCAATATTAATAATCTCATTACTGAGTGTGACCTCTGGTTTAGATTACACATTGGTCAATATTCTTGATATCTTGCATCAGAAGTAATAATATAAAAAATCAGAGTTTGTTCCAGCACAGAGAAATAATGACATAAGCTTTTGACAAATGGAATTGACACTAGCGCCATCTGAAACATGATAAAGTGCATGGTTTCATGTTTTCAAGAAGGCTGAACCAAACTCATACAAGACATATCACAGGCTAAAACGCAGGCAATAAACTACTTCTAAAAACTAAAGGAAGTTTTCTTTGGTTATAAAAGACACACGTTTTTGTAGAATTTTATCCTCTCGAAAATTATGAATCTCTTATAAAAAAGCAAATTTGCCAAGAATGAAAGTAGGTTGTGTGTTTTAACCCTTAATATAGAAAGAAACATCAGGCCCTCTAGATAGATCGAGTTATGTATCAGTCCTCTCTAAACAAAATAAATCTAATTGAATGAAATTTAATGGACAACTCAAAAATAAAAACACAAAATAAAATAAAAAACTAGTGTAATTTATTGGATCAAATACAATAATTCAACAAGACATATACAAATATAGTACTGAAATTTTCAAGGAGCTATATTATTCATGCATAAAACTAAACTGAGTGGAGAATACCTGAATATCTTCAGGTTTACAGCTTGTGGGCTCCAGGTCTCTGATGTCTTCTAACAAGAACTCGATTTCGTCAGTACTAAGTAAAAGATCTGAAACCGAATTGATATATCGGCTTTGCTCTGGCTGCATGACACTCTACAATCCTTCATAAAACCCTTCCTCACGCCCTTCCATCATATCTAGGTGGTTACCAACAGACCTCAAACCATTCCAGTTAGTACAGTCCTTTAGAGAATACAAAACCAATTAAACTTTTTTTGAATTACCTCATACATACTATGATTATAATTGGGGAAAAAATCCCCGCAGATAATTCAAAACAATATCCTATTACTTCAAACTTATTGTTATATTTGCGTTCAGGTGAAGAGTTGCTTGACCTAGTAATACAATTTCCCAATCAAGTTCGATAACGAATAAAACATCTCATGAAAATCACCTTTCAGATTTGGTAGAATATAATAATTTAGATCAATTGGATAATTGAGCAGTTCCATACACAATATGTAATAATTATAGACGCCATAAACATATATCACCATATTTTTTATTTTGGCATTTGTCAAGGGCGCATAGAACCAACGACATTCTTGTCATTCTTTGACATGTTATCACAGAAGTGGAAAAGCGTCTTTTCTCTTAGCGCTCAACGAACGTGTGGTTAACCGAACTATAATTCAAAAACCGTAAACTCATATATTCAAATCAATTGGGCAACTGAACAGTAAATATGCAATAGTTATATACGTCATAAACATATATCGTCGTCGTAGCAGAGAGTGCAGAGACTATCTGCATAAAGTAAAGTTGTATTTTCTGTGGTCGTAGATAGACGTCAAGTTGTTCTGTGGTCAAAGGTACAGAACACAGAACACTAATATGGTGCATAGAACATTATTTGTCTAGTTATCATAGATGTGATAATTTATGGTTCTGTGACTTTAGCCATAAAGAGTCAAGTCAGAGACAAGAGAAAAGACTCTTTCCCTTTCTCTATGAGTCTATGACTCTAGCATAAATGAACTTTTTTTCTCTTCGCTTTCAACGAGCAAAAACTCAAACTCATTCGAAATATTTCAAAAGCCGCAAACTCATATATTCAGATCAATTGGACAGTTCCAGTTGAAATAAATATGTAATGATTATGGACGCGATAAACATATATCACCATATTTTCATTTTGGAATTAGACAAAGGTGGAAAGAACATTCTTTGATATTTTAGAAAGTCTACCATCTCTATCCTTCAACAAATTGAGAAGATTTTTTAAATTCTTTTCCTCTTTGATCCCAAAGGAGCAAAAATTCAAAATACATAATCCAAAAAACGCAAACTCATATCGTCAATGAATCACCCTGTTTATGTTCATCAATTATTTTATTTCATCAAATGCTCTCTAGAAATCTGATTTAGATAGTACAGTAACTACCTAAGCAATATTAGTAAGGCAGAATTGTTTGATATTTTCCGGACCATGTTCGTTTTATCAGTTTAAGTACCTCAGGCTAAGATCACACTGATTGCTGAAAATTTTTTTTTAGTTGAATGATAAGATATAATTATTATAACATCACATAGTAGCGACATCGGTTTCCGAAAATTAAAGAAATTTCTGTCGATATGAACGAAAACGTGGAAAATAGTGATACAGTGCACGCAAGGAAGTCTTTGTATATGAGGATAGCTCCTGTTGTTGACACCTACGATGACGTGATAAAGAACAAATTACAAAGCGGGAAATTTCCATTTACAAGACCGGGAGTAATAAAAGTTGTAGCTATGGTTGGTATATCTATTTTTTCAGTTCGAAAATATTCTGTTTTTGAACGGTATTTTGAATTAATCATTTTATACACATAAATGTAGACAGACACACAAGGTGTTGAAATTCACTGCAATAATTTTAAGGCTGAAGTTTCTATGAATATATGCATATACTTTTAGTTGCGGAGCGACAGGATGTTGAAAGTTTAATTTTTATTAAGAACGGAGGATTGCATCGCAGAAAAAAAGGAGTCATTCTCAACAGCTTTTTTAAAAAATCAAATTTAAAATACATTTCTTCAATTATAATAAAAAAACTATTAAAAACAAAATAGTATAAATTTTCATTATTATTTGACACGCCCGATTATGTAGAACTTCAGCTCAATACATGTTCCAAATTTGAGCCAAACATTTCTTAACTTGCAGGAACTACGAGTATAAAAAAAGGGAAAAAACTTTCAACACATTGTAGTTCCTAACTAAGCACTTGCGGTTTTATGTTTATTTGAACTTTTTGCTTTAAAGTGACTCAGGAAGTATATCCCTGGTGCACTGAATTCTGAAACACTCGCTGTAATATGTAGAATTCAATTCGAATTGTTCATTTTTAGTTATGTTTGATTGCCAGCTTAGGATTATTTTTGGGAACCTCCTTATGCGACGAAACTTCTAAATGGTATCCTTTTTTCTTACCTTCTGTTGAGACTTGTGCAATAGCAACCTTATCAGTTCTCTATGTCATTTTTGCATCAGGTTGTACAACCAATCATCCGGCATTCTGGGTTAAGCTTGTAAGTATGTAATAACTTATTTGAATATTCAACTCAATGTTGATAAAAATTGATGTAATAATATAATTCATTTGGATATTATGTGAAAATCCGAGTAACGAATAAATCCGTAGATTTAATGTATTTCTCCATCAGTGGATCTGTGGATCTTTAAAACACAGTTGCAATTAGCCAAAAGTACCCCCTGTTTTTAATTATTACAGATATTTTTCATTTTTTAGTATCAAATTACTCGAAAATGTCGCATTATGCTAGAAAATATATTCTTTCTGATAAATTCATCAAAACTCTGGCTGTTTTTTGTGTCACATAGTATTGAACATATTGTTTTACAGGACATAACTCTCAACCTGTTCCTGGCTGTAGTTGGAATCGTATCGATTGTAACGAGTATGTGCGATTGCGGAAAAGGTGACTTTTCACAAGTGATCATCGGGGTGAGTCTCAGAAAATCGAAACACAAAAATACGAGCTTCCATCGAATAAATCATTTTTCAATTGGTAATTTTTCAGGTTGTTGGCATTTGCGGATACCTGACATCTGTGATTGGATGTATTTCTATATTCCTGATGTACAGATTTGTCGATGACAAACCAAGATCGCAACCCGATAGACCAACACAGTTTCGTAAATCAGTCTTTGCTTAGCGCTCCACGAAAAGAATCTGAATATTGTGTTAAAAAGTACCACTGAACAAAACATGACATTTAAATGAACAAAAATGTATTGTATCGTACTTTTATAGGTGGTTGTCCCACCGGAAGTGCCCGGTACAGCCGGAAACGTACTCGCTTATTTCAAATAAAACACCTGTTTTCCAATGTATTTTCAAATTGTACGTTGATTTAATGCAGTGTACCAAAACCTATTGTTGAGTTGTTTTCGAGTTATGGACAGTTTGAAAAAAAATGACATATGAAGACTTTAAAGAAACTGTAGGATAGGGAGCACTTGCACAAACTCATTTCATGAAATTTGTTACCGAAAAAATATTTTATGTCATATTTTATTGTTAACATTAAGTTCAAATGATAGATCAAAGTTAGATTTCCGAAAAAGGCAAGAAGTCGATTTTTTCAGATACATATTCAACCCGTAGTGAGAAAAAATAGAAGGTGTATTCGGAAAGTTCCCTATATCTAAATTATACCATTCTTAAGATATTCCGAAATAAAACGTTGCGTGAAAGCAAATTACCTAAATATCAATTTCTATTTTCGCTCCTAAATTTGAAACGCCATAGACATGAATCGCTATGGACATATCCATAGAACTCTTAATTACTTTGAAATTTTTTTTCTATACTTCCCCAAAAAGTGGCTTAAATTCTGTGGTTTGAAATGATGCAAATGAGTTTATTTATTATTTATGGTGGAAGTAGCAGAAGAATTTCTCGACATTTGACACATTTGGTGCAACAAATGTTGCATTGAAATCAATCCTCGCAAACATTTTCAGCTATGATCATAGAATTTCATTATACCAGCGAACATAGATTAAAATCAATACCTCTGTGGTCTATTGCAAAGAATGTATATTCGTGTTCTATGCTTTCATCCATCGAGGCAGAGACTCAGAGATTGGAAGGAATCTTTGATCAAAAGCATTATTAATTGTTATATGATATTTGTTATTTTGTTTTGCATAAATGCACATTAATTTGTCGAAAGTCGACAAACCACAAACCTACTGCTACTCTGTAATCTGTGCTCAGAGACAAAAGTGACTATCTCTATGGCAATGAGGTTTGTGGCACAGATTACTATGCGTATGGTCCGTATATACCGTAGATAGAGGAAAGAGAAGATACCGCATTGCGCAGCTACGAAGGAGAGCTTTCTGTGTCCAACATCAACTTGTTTTTGTTTACGTTTACCCCAATCCAAATTTATCTTTTTCGGCATATTTTCCACAAATTACACAATTTCCTGGCATGTTAACACCGAAATTCTTGATACTCAAGTCTTAAAACGCACGAAACACTATTAAATCGAACACAAATACGATAATAAACATTCAAATATTGGGGTAAACGTAAACAAACATGGAGTAGATGCATAGTAAATGTCAACAAAAACATAGAGATGTTGGACACACTTTTCTTGTTGTTTACGTTATCTTCCCCTTCCTCTATCTACGGTATATACACATTTGGTAACCGAAAGTTACCAGAGCGGTTACTCTGGTGACTGATATCGAACCAAATTGTCAGGAATTCGACATATACGGACCGCCCACTTACTAACCAGAAGTAACCAAAGTGTATATACGGACCACAGCCAGAGTAGCAGTAGGTTTGTGGTTTGTCGACTTTCGACAAATTAATGTGCATTTATGCAAAACAAAATAACAAATATCATATAACAATTAATAATGCTTTTGATCAAAGATTCCTTCCAATCTTTGCTATCGAGTTCAGTCTAGAGTTCACTGGCTTTCACTCTTTGTTTCGGAATATCTCAAGCCTAGTACAGTTCGTAGATATCTACGGTACAGTTTAGGTATTCTATATTCTGTTTAGGTGTGTATACTCTGTAATTTAATTATAGGGAAATTTTTTAAAAGTCCCCATTAATTTTTCGTGTTGATTTCGCATTTTTTCGAAATGTAGGATGTGAACATATTGTTTGCATATAAAAAAATCGACTTGCGTAGTTCTGGATCCAAATTTGATGGTATCATTCAAAAAGCAAGGTCTTCTGCTTCTACTCTTTATATTACATTTCAAACAATATAATATCTCCTAAAAACTAAACTTCTAAGGGGCACTCCCGGTGGGACATCCTATTTATTTTTCTCATTGAGGATGAACCCAGAACCCACATCTACTGATTCTCTGGTAGGCCCAATACATAAATATTTCTTTACCAAATTTTAATGAGCATTCCCAGTGGGACATACTGTACATATAATAAAAATAAGTGCATTGTTCTCTGAATAAAAGTTTTATTTGGTTGGAAATGTTATGCAAAATAATGAGTGTGACAATTTTGTTGAAATATGGAAAATAAACAGGTACAATGTTTTTTACCGACTGAGAATACAGAAATAATATTATACTCTGGAAGTAAAAATAAAATTGGACCAAAACATTTTTTGAACATAAAAGGCTTTATCTTCTGAAAATTATGTTCTACAATAAAAAAAAGGTATCAATAACAATAGAATATAATCTACCTATGATGGGATTTGAGAAAACTGTTCAAAATCAGGTCAAATTCATCTTTTCAACATATAAAAAGAAAACTCATGCAGCCTTTGCTTGAGATTCGAAATAGGAAATCCCAAGCACAAGATATATAAATGTAAAAACAAATTATAAAAGTATAAAAATATAATATCGACAACAGATAACCTCTCCCCTTAATCCTTCAAGTAGACACTTGAAACATTAAGAATAACCAAAAAAACTCGAAAATATTCATTTTTCCCCCCATCACTTTTGGACTAAATAATTCAGTATACTATTACCAGTTTTCATTTTTTTAGGCTTATTCGCACACGAGGCAGAATCGATTTCACTTTTAGCATAGTCGGACCATATTTCTTGCTGAACGTTTAAAGGTAACTCTTGAAAAACAGATTCGTCTACGCTTGGAGGGCATTTGATATTTTGAATATTTTCGCGTTTTTCAGAGGTAAGTTGGAGATCCTGCACTCGTAATTTGGAAGGAGACTCGCACGTGTCGTATTCGAAAAAATTCCTATTCCTCTTAAATATCGCCAATTTTGATCTTTTGGGCGTAGGTTCAGATTCAGGATCGCTGGATTCCCTACAACTGGAAGGCGATTGATTTCTGCTTTCGGGAGACGATTCGTTACTTATTAAATTTTCAATATTTATAATACTTTGTACTTCAAGATCTTTCCTTAAAAATGATGCAATGGAATTTCGGTAGCTGGGTCTTTCGTTGAATTTAACAAAAGAAATTCCTAGCAGGGTTATGTGGAAGGGTTTGTGAACTTTGACTAATTTTCTGAACATATTCATCAGTATCATTAAAATTTTTTCGATATTGTTCGGATTCATCTCCGCGACACATCCAGAAGTGAAAAAATGCGAATTAATGTTGGACTGCTTGGTTTCCCTTCGACTCATCTTGGTCAATTTATCGAATTTTCGAACGGTTAACTTTATTGTTCTTGGAAGACGTCCATCAGCTTCAACCAACAATAATAACCGTTTCAACAACTCCCTGAGCTTTTCTTTAACTTCCTTTTCAGCACAGATCAACCTACAACTGTCTTCTAATCCTATACTTGACGGCTTCCCACTTTTTTTGACCTGGCTATTATCTATTCCGTAACTCAAGTTCTGTAAAAACTTTGCTTTGTCGATATCAAACAATTTCTTCAGCTCAATAAGTTCGGCATTTTGAAGATCTTCGATCGTTCTGATTCCTATATTTTGCAACAAATCTGCTGTAGCTTTGCCAATCCCTGGTATACTCTCGACGTTATTCAAACTCAACATCAACTCTAGAGCATTATCAGGATATATCATACTTTGTTGATTGGGCTTGTGTTTAGAACATACAATTTTGGCGAGTAATTTATTATGAGCTATTCCAGCACAGCTGGTTAACCCTAATTGGGTATAAATAAGTCTTCTCATTTCCTCCGCAATTAAACTTCCCACTTTTAATCGAACTTCACAACCACATTGGCAATAGCCTTCATTACTTCCAAATACATTTGTCACACTTTGAATTTGGTCACCTAAGGAACTGTTCATACTTCTGAGTTTTTCTTCGACTAATTTTGTCACATCCACAAAATTTTCATCCAATCCCAAACGTTCCACAACCTCCGAGTACTTCTGCAACAGTGCCGTCACTTTATAAGACATAGTTCTATAGTCGTTCAAATCTTCACCATTCACCAAAACTAAATTCGGACATAGTTGCATTGCTTCCGTAAGCAGCATGCATTTTCTTATTCCGAATTCTCTGGCAATGTAATTGCTTGTTACAACTATGTTCTTCTGCTGTATTCCAAGAGGAACATTTTTCAGTTCGGACCTTTTTAGAGTTTCCACTTGTGCATAGAAACAATCAAGATCAATATGTATGATTGTTCTTGCATGTTCATCCTTATATCCATTTGTATTCATCTGAAAATAAAATTATTTCTGAAATCACTAAATACAAAACAAATATTACGTTATGTCAAGTGAAGAATCTTCGTTTTGATTAATTCTATTCAAGATATAGAGTAATATGAGGAGTACCTTCAAATGCTTTAAATATTCCCATTAATATTGTTCTCAAAAATCCTTATTTATTTATTGAAAAATATTGATATTTATAATTCAGCATATGACGTATGGCTTGTTTGACGTTTGACAAATTCTTATCATAGAATACCAATCAATAGAATCAAAGTTCCTCTTTGGTAGAATGGTCTATGATTAATTTTCTTTTATTTGATTTTCTTTTTCTGTCTGTTTTAGCAAAGAGGAGGCAAAGTTCCTCTTTGGTTTTAGTCTATGGACAAGACTGTTTGGGACTGGTTTCTGGTTTAAAGTCTTTTATTAAAAGTTTAAAAATTTTTTTCATGTTCAAAGCAAAGTGCATTTTGAACTATTTCTATTCTTCATCCATTTAGTTGTTTGAATCAGCATATTTTGATTTTTGCAAAATTTCAAAGATGCCTAGGTTTTGTTGCGTTCCCAAGTGCCTCAACAATAATAAAAATAAAAAATGGTAAATTATTCATTCATGGTAGATGAATTTTATTTAATATTCTCGATAGCTTTCATATACCCACCAATAAAGATGTTCAGAGAATATGGCTGCAGCGGATCAACAACAGTAAAGTACCCTACTCATCTCGAATTGATCTATATGTAGTCTGTGAGGAGCATTTCAATCAGGATTGTGTGAGGCCGAACGGTAAATTGATAAAATTCTCTTTACCAACACTAAACTTGCCTGGTAATGGAGCAGTATCTAGTGATCACACGTCTCTTTTAAACTTGGGTTTTTGTCTTTACAGATTATTGTGCCGATCCAGAGAATAAAGATATATTTTTTCAAAACCACCTACAGGCCAACCATCTGATAGAGAAGGTATGTTCTCAGTATGGATATTGTTTCATTTCTTAATTCATCAAAACAAATTATTTACAGAATCTCCGAATGGAGCACAGATTTCCACTTCCAAATTAGAAGATTCTCCAAAATTATTTAGGGTACTCGTACCAAATAGAGTATACAGCAGAAGAAAAGAAATTTTAGCTGTAAAAGAAGAAGACTTGGTTAAGAGGGAATGTGAAGATATCCCAGAAGGTATTGAGTCTTGAGTAATTCTTTGTTTCGAGTCTAACTGTTGCCATCGTTTTACAGAACCTCAACCATTAATGAAACAAGATCCTGAAGATGGTTGGTGACAACCGGAATGAACTGCAGTTAACCCTTTTGGATGACACCGAATGCAAACATCATTGAGCAGATAAAAAAAAATACCCTCCCATTCGGATCTCCGGGGGAGGGTGCCTGAACGAGTGAATCATCGAACAAACACCAATGAAAAGCACATAGCTTTTGCAGCATGGAACGTCAGAACCTTGCTAGACAACCCCAAGGCCGACCGACCAGAGAGGCGTACTGCCCTAATCGATAAGGAACTGCAACGAACATCCATTGCAATAGTTGCTTTAAGCGAAACACACTTTTCCGACGAAGGTAGGAACAAACGTATACTTTTTTCTGGAAAGGCTTGCCGGAAGGCGAAATCAGACAACATGGCGTAGGCTTTGCCATTAGAAACGACATGGCCGCCAAACTTACCGAAAATCCAGTTGGTATCTCAGAACGTTTAATGACCCTACGTTTTCCTGCAGCGAATAACACGTTTGTGAACATCATTGCAGTATACGCACCCACTTTGAACTCCTCTGACAACTTAAAGGACACTTTTTACGAAACACTCGTTGCTACATTAAGTAAAATCCCAAAACGGGAACGAATTATTCTCCTTGGAGACTTCAACGCTAGAGTGGGCAGAGGTCAAGACACAGAACTATGGCCGGGAATAATAGGGAAACACGGCACAGACAGCATCAATTCGAATGGAGAACGTCTGCTGGCTCTTTGTGCAGAACACAATCTGTGTATAACGAACACCTATTTTATTACGAGACCCAATTCAAGGGGGACCTGGCGCCACCCGCGCTCAGGGCATTGGCATACCCTCGACTATGTGATCGTGAGAAGGAAAGATCTGAAAGAGGTGTTGGTCACTAAACCCAGAGCAGATCTGGAGTGCTGGACTGATCATAGGCTGGTAATCACGAGAATGAAAATCTCAATGCGCCCAAAATACCAACGCAAGCCAAAGTATCTAAGAGAGCGCCTTCAAATATCCAAACTACAAAACCCTTCTACAAAGGACAGATTCACAGCTGCCGTCAAAGATAGCCTAACACCACCGGATTATAACGACGACATTGAGACTCATTGGCTCCGTTTCAAGTCATCCCTTACAAATACAGCGAAAGAAATACTGGGCACAGAACGCTCCCGAAAATCCCCAGACTGGTTTGCCGACAGCGAAACTCATATCGCACCCCTTTTGGACGCAAAACACAAAGCGATGAAAACCGCAATTAACAAGCCTGGCGATGTTGCAGCCCAAATAGGTTTCATAAACATAAAACGCGAGGTCCGTCAAGAAATAAGAAAAATCAAGGACAGCTGGTGAAAAGAAAAAGCTAGGGAAATACAAGCTTACGCCGATAACCATGACTACAGGCGTTTTTCCGAAGTTATTACCACAAACCGAAGTAGATTAGAAAAACCTGGTCAAATAACAATAAATAATAATGAATTTTCTATTTCAGAGTACACCAAATTTTTAGGTGTATACATTGACAAATTTTTAAAATTCGACCACCATACAAATATCCTGTCAAAGAAACTTAGCGGAATTTGTTATGCTATACGAACAGCTTCTAAATATGTTGAAGTAGAATCACTCAAAATGTTGTATCATGCTAATTTTGAGTCAGTATTAAGATACGGAATAATTTTTTGGGGACTTAGAGAAAATTTAGAAACTGTGTTTGTTATTCAAAAAAGGGTAATTAGGGTTATATATAAAATGAAATACAGAGAAAGCTGTAGAGGAGTATTCAAACAAAAAGGTATTCTAACAGTGAGCGGCTTATATTTGAATGATTGTTTGCTTTTCCTGTTTAAGAATAAAAATAACTTCATAACTACTGAAAAATACTCATCAAGATCATTGGACATAAACTTTCCTATACACAGATTAACATTAACAGAAAACAACCCATCATACATGTGTATTAGAATATTTAATAAACTACCAAAAAGAATAAAATCCATCTGTAATCTAAAAAAATTCAAGAGAGAAATTTATTCTCTATTGTTAAACTTAGAGCCATATAGCCTAGCAGAGTATTTTGGTGCAAACTTAGTTTGATCTTTCCTGCTTTTTTTTTTTGACGTCATTTCATTTATTGTTGTGTTTATATACGTTATGTGAACATGTACATTATTTGAAATAAAGTGGTGTTATTATTATTATTATTATTATTATTATTAAAACTGTTATAGGAAAGCTAGCTTTCCTATAAGAGATGCTCATGGAGCTATTCTAACTGATGATAGAAAAATTCTCGAAAGATGGAAGGAGCATTACTCACAGGTCTTGAATCAAAATAACGACTCGGATTTATCCATTTTAGACCTGCTCCCCGCGTATAGTCCGATGACATCGCTTGATGACGAAATCTCAATGTCGGAAATCATAAGCGCGATTAAAAATATGAAAAATGATAAGTCACCTGGTCTAGACGGCATTCCGGCGGAGATATTCAAAGCCTTGGATGAGGACATTGTCAATAGTCTCCTAATACTATTCACTATTCACTATTTCAGGGAGATGTGCCACAAGACTTCAGAGACGCTTTAGTTATCAACCTCTATAAGAACAAAGGCGATACGTCGAATTGCAACAATTACAGGGGCATATCGTTGCTTAATGTGGCCGGTAAAATTCTCTCGAAGATTATGGCTAATCGTCTGGTTCCACTCTTAGAGAGGCTTTTACCTGAATCCCAGTGCGGCTTTCGACCAAATCGAGGTACGGTGGACCTAATTTTTACACTGCGACAGCTACAAGAAAAGGCCCGTGAACAACAATCAAGGATTTATACAGCCTTCATCGATTTAAGCAAGGCATTCGACTCGGTGAATCGGAGAGCGCTCTGGAAAATCATGGCACTTCTAGGAGTACCCGAAAAATTCCTAGCAGTGTGTAAAAGCCTTCATACCAACAACACCGCTAGAATACAGCATAATGGCTCTACAACCGACCATTTCTCAACCAACTCTGGAATAAAACAAGGCTGCGTATTAGCGCCTTTACTGTTCAATATTTTCGCCATAGCTGTATCGATAATTGCTGACATGAGCATGCCCGTAAGAGGTGTTGGGATAAGATTCAGATTTGATGGAGGCCTGTTTAACCTGAAGTGCCTCAGAGCAAAAACCCGTACCAAGTTTATCACGGAACTTCAATATGCAGACGACTGTTCACTCATCGCTAGCAGCTCAGAGGATCTACAGATAATGATGGACACCTATAAACATATATACGAAGCTTTAGGCCTTAGACTCAATATTGACAAGACCAAAATCCTGGTAAGTCCGCCAGAAAGCCTTCAAACAGATATCAGCCTGGACAATGAAACTCTAGAACAGGTCGAGCAGTTCAAATACTTGGGAAGCTTCATAAATACTAGGGCTAACCTTGACACGGAAATACACAACCGTATCAATTCGGCATCACGGGCATTCTGGAAGCTGAAGGACAGAGTGTTCCAAAATCACGACCTCAATCTGAAGACCAAGACAGCTGTTTACAGAGCAGTGGTCCTCCCAACGCTTCTTTACGGAAGCGAAAGCTGGACTCCCTACAGGCGACATATTAAACAGCTTGAACAGACGCAGCAACGTCATCTAAGACAGATAATGCACATCAGATGGTTCCACAAAGTTTCGAATGCAGAAGTCTTGCAGCGCGCGAGTTGTACAACAATTGAGACTCAAGTAACGAGGGCCCGACTCAGATGGAGCGGCCACATTCTGAGGATGCAAGACACAAGACTCCCCAAAATAGCTCTATACGGCGAACTCACTGAGGGAGCCCGGAAACCAGGAGGCCAGTATAAGCGGTTTAAGGATACACTACATCAATCCCTAAAATCGGTTAATGCCAATCATAACTGGGAACAACTAGCGTTAGAGAGGTCACAGTGGAGGTCTTTGGTACAAAGCTATAATGGAGAATCGAGAAGGATACAGCGGCGGCCAGATCTGGTTGGTGACTATCCATGCCCTGAGTGTGGAAGGATCTGCAGGTCACGGTTGGGTCTCTTTAGTCACAGGAGGGCACACAGTCGCAACTAGCACTAAGAAGTTACAAGTCTGTTCGAATTTTTTTTTTTTCCTTCTTCTTTTTGTAGATTTATTCCCGGTAACGGGATACAGCAATGAATGAATGCATTGAGCAGAATGCTGCCGCCACTATGATAGGCTTGCCACAAAAAAATTTTTTAAGTCAGTACTTCTTTCACCTGATAGACTGATTCTCGTGATTCAAATAGATGAGGCACACAAGGAAAAGAGCGCAGAGCCAAGTTGAAGTGAGATTGATGCACTCATGAGATATGATGAGATTTTGTGGAATTATGCTATAAATGATTATAAATGCAAATGATGAAAAATAAATAAGATACTAGATAAATAAGTGTAGTTTTCTGATTTCAATGCCTCATAGGATGAACCGCCACTGGTAACAGTAGATTCTTTTGTTCAAAAGAAATATATTTTCCCTTACTATTTCTTCTGATTTGCCTTAGATAAAAAGATGTAGCTGTTTCATGTTTTCATTTGGTGCTGTGCCATCCCTGGAAATCTGACACTGAAGTATTTCCAAGCCTTTAATGTACCATTTTGATCTTAAAAATAAGCTACAATGTTAGAAAAACAAGCATGAACGAAGTAGAATTTATAATGCGGCAAATGAGTTACCGCAATTTCGTTGACGATAAATGTTTAATATTCTTCTCTTCATTTCTATTTTATTTTCAATAATTAACGAATTCAGCCATATTATTTCTGATATTCATCTCAAATTTATTTTATTATCATTATTCATTATATTTCATACAAGAGTTACCACATTCAAGCATAACCCTTTCAATAACTGATATTTTCTCTGAACGTTCAAACGTTGCGTATAACACAGTTTGGAAGGATGGTTTGATTTTCAATCTTTATACACATCTGAAGTGTGGAAAGATGGTTCTCTTACTAGAAAACATGCTGTCATATAGGATGTTTTGTGTTTTTGTTGATGATAATAGAAGTAATTTCAAAACTTTGACTAACAATCTTCCACAAGGATCAGTTCTAGATTCTCTTCTTTTCAATTTATATTTGTGTGATATTCCTCTACTACTTCTTCTGAAAAATTTATATACGCTTGATGATTGCCCTCATAGACAAACTATTGCCCTCGCATTCCGTCATTCTGGTTTTAGATGTATAGAGAATAAATCTATCTACAGATTTAGAAATTTTGAGTAATTACTTTTTCGAGTGGCTTTTGCGTCTTAACCAAAATTAAACCGAGGTTTCGTGTTTCCATTTGAAAAATGGAAAATATAGAAAATTGGGCGTAGTTTTCGGCAATTCTTTTCTGAAACAATCCAAAATATCTGGAAGTTAAGTTGGATTCCTCGCTGAATTTCAAAACGCATTTGGAGAATTTGGTACTTCATGGGGTACTTATGCAGCCCTAGCTTTGGTTTTTTCGGCTGCTAAATATTGTTGCCCCCTTCGGGTTAATAGTGCTCATGTGCAAAAAAATGATGCACAGCTAAATCTTTCTTTGAGAATTATTACTGGAACTATTATATCTTCACCTATTCAATGGTTAACAGTTCATTCAAACATTGTACCGCCTCATATTCGTAGACAGAGTGCAGTTATAAATTCTTGGAATAAATTTCATTCCTTTTCCGACTCATTTCCTATATTGATATTCCACAAAATACGATTCCAAGACTGAAGTCGCGTAAAGCCTTTTGGTCCCTTTTTTCCTCAATTCGAATGTAAGGGACAAGCAGGACCTTTGGCAGTCTGAATGGAATTTGTGCACTATTTTCAACAAAGAATTAGTTGAATAGTGATACCTCGAATAGAGTTCCTGGTTTTGATCTTTCCAGGAAAATATGGTTCATTCTGAATAGTAACAAGAATAACAGCTCACGGACGTTGCAATAGTATGCTTTTCCGATGGAATTCAGTTGAAAGACCTAGTTGTGAATGCGGAGAACCAGAAGAAACCATAAATCATCTGGTTAAACATTTTCCCATTGTAACGTGGTTACCTCGGAGAAAACTTATCTCGAGCGCCAGCGATTCTTTTCACTAGGAAGAATAGCAAACCTACCGGAGTAGCTGCTAGTCGGAGACAGAGGTCGCTGTTATCTAGGATGGTAGCGATAACGAAGTAGTCAAAATCAAATTATGTATAGCGAGTTTATTCACACCTTCGGAAACTGATTATATAAACAACGGAAATATGTGTAGGTATGAAATTTGAGTGAATCGATCAGCAAACATATATTCGGGAAATTCTATCCGGTCATGAGCACTTTGCAAAGTTTATACCAGGCACAGTGAAAAAACAAAGGCTGTTCAATAAAATTCGCCAACCAGAACTGACGAAATGGACGAGGATGACCTCGTGAAGTGAAATGACTTGCTATACGGTATCGGGATGTAATTAATTGTATTTCTCCAAGACTAAAAGAAACACAACCAGGGCGGATCTACTCGAGACTTTTATTCGCTACCCCAAGGGCTAACGCTCCATGACTGATAGCGAAGAAAAGGTCTATTTTTAGCGCAACTGCGGGATTTCACTGAGTGACGACGAGCGGTATCTCTTATTCTCTACCCCGAGGGCTTACGCGCCATGACTGATAGAAAAGAAGATATTTCGGATTTAACACTTACGACGCGGAACGCGAACAGGGGGGTTGACGGGACTTTCCCTTCAGCACCCCAAGGGCTTACGCACCATGACTGATAGCGAAGGGAAAAGTCAGACTCGCGAAACAGGGTAAAGTACGATAAAATATAACAGAAAGCGATACAGTACAGCAGTGTCAAAGAAGTAACCGGTGTAGGTCTAATTAAGAAACTGAACGGTAAAGACGGGGACCTACCTCCTTTGTTTCAGGTACTCGCGGAAAACAAACGAAAACTAAAAAATCAATTCCTAAGTGCACTAACTTCGTAATACAGAATTTATTCTAAATTCGCTGAACGGCTTGTCGCGCACACAATTAAAATCGAATCGCAGAGAAAAGTATGGAGCGTTAACTAACTAAAGAGTAAAACAGTCAAAGTCAAAGAGTCGAAAGTAAAAGAGCAGAAATCAAAAAGTGACCGTCGCGGGGGAAATTCTGCTTTTATAGGCAAATCCCCCCACACGTTAAAAATCTGAAAATTCCAGAATGCGACAAGAATGAAAAACGTAGTCAGCTCCGGTTTATCGCATATCAACATCAGAAAATCGTCGAAATCTTCAACGGCATGCAAGAAAAACAACGTTAAACACAGATAAACGGTTTTTTATATTTACTCTGCCTATCGGAATGAATGTACTGAATATTTGGGAATTAAATATTTTCAAAGGCGGAGAAATGAAAGGAATGCACTAAAATGAACTCCAATTTTTCTCAGAAAACTGGAGAACATTACACCATTTATAAATTTGAGGATAGTTTTAGGGCTATTCATGCAGTTTCCTAATCTTTTTTGAATTAGGTTGTGAGTTTTAGGTCAATCTAACATATTGAATCTAAAAAGGTTCGTGTTTTTTAGTTTTTCGTTTTGTTCTGTTATTCTATCGGTGCTCCAAGTGAAAATAGGTGGTTAAATTACAAGAACTGCGTCTGTAGTGTGTGTCATATGGAAGAATTCAACTTGGTGTGTTGATATCTGAGACAATCATAGATAGGCTTTTCACACATGTGGAAACCTTCGATTTTGATACAATTCACTAATCAAAGTATGTACAGGGTGGGCAAATTTCGATGTTTTAGCACTACAGCTTTTAAACCAGAGGTTTCTCTTTTTCTGAAAAACCAACAATAGTAGTAGTTATTTTTGGCCACTTTCTTTTGTTTTCGAGTTATAAGCGGGAATTGGAAAAATGGCGATATCGAAATAATTTATATCTCCGCTAATACTGATGATAGAGCCAGAGACTCTGTTGTCTCTGTTGATACAAACCATATGATGTTATATTTATATTTTTGAAATCAGTAAGAATTAAGCTTTCAAAAAATTGGACAGAAATCTAATGTTCCCATTTAAAAAAACATCTCCTCTGGTTTAAAAGCTGTAGTGCTAAAACATCGAAATTTGCCCACCCTGTACAGCATGGGCAAAAAGGGTGATACCTGAACCACAACTTTTTAACCCCACGTTATAGAGAAAAATGAATATGGCATATTACCTTCGCCTTTCTTCGAGAAACTAATAATGCCATCAACTGTATTCCACTATCTTCTTTTGTTTTCGAGTTATGGGGCCAAAATTGAAATTTGAGCGATTTCAACTTTGGTCATTATCTCCGTTTCTGTTTGTGCTAAGATGTCGAAATACATTATACAGACACTTTTTTGATAGCAATCCAGTGGCGTATTATGATTTTTTCCTACAGGTATAATTGATGAGCTTTAACATAAAGATGTGTTTTTTTGTATGAAAACATTAGTTTAAAATGACTTAGAAAGAATCGCCATTTTTTTCAGTTTCAGAAATATATCATACATCGTCCTCAGTCTTTCTAAGTCATTTTAAACTACTGTATTCATAAGAAAAAATACATCTTTATGTTATAGCTCAGCAAATATACCTGTACAAAAAAATCATAGTACCCCACTGGATTGCTACCAAAAAGGTGTAGAAGAAGACTCTGTATAAAATGCAACTCTTTCCCAACCGCTGAGAATTAAGTCATTAATGTATCAAGAAAAACTCTCTGGATTAACTAAATTAATTAATCGTTTTCCACTTTGTTATCTGTGTCGTTCTCGAGGACAAAATAATATTGGATTAGAATGCCCCAGAAAATTTAAGTTCATTTTCATGTCAGGTATTGGATAGTGAATGATGATGATGAAACAAAATATTTAAAACGTGATAATATTGATTTATTTGTAGTAGAAAAATATCTGAAAATCTTCAACAAACAAAGTAATAAACAAAATAAACAAAAAAGGGCGATAATAAAAATGGAAATGGTTTAGAATTTGGTCATCATTGAAGATGAGAAGGTCCACCGTTGCATGTTGTGCAGTGAATTTCGTATTCATCTAAGGTCCTCATTACTTCCTTGCAGGAATCACAACGAAAGGCAGCGTTTGGGTTCATGTTATCAGCTACAATTGGGAGTTCTCCGCAAGAAGAAGCGTGTTGCTGGAACAATTATACCACATGAAAACGGTTGTCGCTGTAGATTTCAATTTTTTAAATGACGATATATTGGCGTTTTCATGTCTAAAACCGGAAATTATTGGGAATCAAAATAGATCACTTCTGCGAAATTACTCTGGCATCATCCGTAAGAAAATTATGATGTGAGCAGTATTTTTCATCAGGAATAAATGAGGCAGGTAATGGTCACATTAATTTTTATATTATTCCATTCCATGCAAGTCAAAAGCCCTCTTCAAATGGAACATTATTTTGTATTGATTCAAAAATGGGATTGTGGATTTTTTAAACTGTGCAAATTATACTCAATTCTTATAATTCACCCAGCGTGAAACCTTGAACAACGACTTAATTCACGACTTGTTTATGACAAAAATCTATACCTATTTTTCGTCATTTCTTCATTACATGGGAATAAATTCTCTATAATATGGTGAAATTCCTATCAAAATCGGACATCTGGTTATGGAAAGACAAACATACAAACAAACAAACACTGACTCTCTATATCGTTATTCTAGAATCATATGAAATTTGAGTGATCTCGAAACTCACCTCAACTTCTTTCTCTGGGAAATCTAAGCCACATATTGGACATTTAATGGTCTTCCTGGTAGCTCTTTTAGCGGCAGCTGGCGCAGCAGGTTCTATAAAACCGTCATTGCTTCTCTTTTGTGGTTTTTGACTTAAAATTGGAGAATGACTCCTTGCGTTGCTATTATTCACGCTTTCCGACTCTTCTCCTTCAAAATAATTAATTATAAATTTAAGTGGCCTTACTAGAAGGAATACAAATTTGTGTCATCGAATTTTTCAGAGTTCTTATGATTTTTTTAATAACGATGCTGTAAACGAACTCAACAAATAAAATGTCATAACGATCTTGATTTATAAATGGCGTAACTACAAACTGGTTTTTCATATAGAATAATACGTCAGTGAAAAGCCCTCCCTCAAATGGAATGTTAAACTGGTTATTGCAGATTATAGTAGATCATCAAGGTTGCGTTCACAAACTTACTCAGAGCAAGCTCTGAGTAAGCTCTGATTACCCAAAGCGTTCACAAACGTACTTTTAGTTCCTAAGAGTATGCTCTTTGAGCATGACCATACTCATACTCTACTCTCGGAGTAAGTTTATGAACACACCCCATGCAATCTTCCTTCGAAAGAATCCGTTAGAATCGAAACAAACCTTGAAAAATGCGAAACCGACACGTTATTGGTCATTTTCAATAGTGAATGCCCAGTCGAATGTTACGCCTATGTCTGTGTCACGTCCTTGAGATTGAGGTTATGGTAGAAAGTTAAGTTAGCGGCAATACGCCGTTAATTCTATGGTTTCTTCTGAGTGAAATTTGAAATATTGACCGTTTTTGTTGATTTTTTTTTCAAATAATTCCGTTAATAGTTAGTAAAAAATGAAAACTTAAGTCGGCAAAGATATTTGACGACATGATGAATGTTAAACTCTACTTTGTAGCGGAGAAAATTCTTCACCATATGGAGACAAATTATCAATTGAACGCCCGGTCCTTATATGCCAAATTCCCGATACTTCGGTGCAATATCAGTGACTAGAGTAACAGCTCTGAAATTCTCAGCTAGATGGTCCTATATAAGAAAAACGCTACCACCCAAATCATAAAACAAATACTTTGGCAACAGTCGGAATAATATTCCACCAACTAAATATTCTCACCTGAAATCTCAGATTTAACCTGCCTTTGCCTTGAATTTCTATTCCTGGTTGGAGTTAAAGCGGCTTTTTTTCTGGTAGAACCATCCTCTTGGCCAGTGTCTGTAGAACTGGTATTACTATCCTGGAAACTGCTTTCTAAAATTTTTAATGCTAACCCAGCAGTATTTTTTTTTGTAACTTTGATATTTTTAATTTTGATTCTAAGAATTTTAGAAGGATTGGCACCATACTCGAATTTTCTTACCTTTTGAGTTATAACTTTGTTTTCAGCATAGAATTTCCTCTTAGTTTTACGACCATGCCTAGATATGTATTCTTCAGAATTATCACCAGAACCTTGACAATCGTTCAATACTTCAAATGTATAATTTTTGTTATCAACCGAGGAATCATTCCTTGATGGAACTGGGTTAATAGGCTCAGGATAACTACAACTGTCTACTTGAATTTTTGCTTGTTGTACGATACTTTTAGATATTAAAGTGTGATAAGAACATATTACTTTCAAACGTTCTCTTAATTCCAGAGCTATTAAATTTGGATCAAGATAAGGTGGTAGCTTGTATTTTGGAGGATGGTAAATGAAGTATGCAGAATCATCGATATTAAACTTTGGAAAATTTAGAGATTCACTTGAATGGTTAGATGAATCATTTTTTTCATTTTGAAGAACGTTTGTTTTTTGTTGTTTTGATTCCGAGTGTTTTTCACTCTTATCTTCATTGCCTGAAAATTCAATTTATAACCTAAAAGAAATTAGCAGAAAAAAGTTGCAATACTTGTCTCTCCGCTATCTGCAGTGCTAGATGTACTAGGTTCATTCATATTGAGAGCCAAATAATAAAGAGTTGGTGGTTATAAAATCACTACTTTCTCCGATAAGTTTTATTTTTAACATTCAATGTGAAATGAGAGAATCTCAGAAAAAACGCGGGATCTGCATCATAGAACCATAGATATGCATATATCATAAAATAAAAATCGATCAAAGATTATTTAAGAAAAGTCTATGGTTTTGGCTATCTCCTATCTCTTTTCTGCCACAACACCCCTCTCTCTCTCTCACTCTACCCTTTAAGACCATTGAACTAAATTAGTTCAATGTTTAAGACACAGAACAAGTCTATGTTGTCTATGGTCTATGTCACAGACATAGACATAGAGAGTAGAGAGAAGGAGAACGATCGCTGCTTTGAGACCACAGATTTTTTGTCCCCTAAAATATGTACCAATATGGTAGTTCATGCTTTTGCCAACAGGCGCGCTGGCCATCACGAGAGTGCGAAATTTTGATTTACACGAATCAAATTGTAGTTGGCTCGTTGGCTGAGTGAACTGTTTCCCTGGTGACAGATGATAGGAATATTATTATTTTCGATTTTTGATAAGAGAACAACATATGACCATGGTGAAATGTTGAAGCGTGCGCTAGTATAAGAGTGTTTTGGCATCGGAAAGAAAAGGAGAAGAGATAAAATTTCCGAGAGCATTTTTGAGAGAAAATTGAAAAAAACCTTATCTCAAGAATCGACTCCGAATCAATTTGTGTGTCAAGAGCACTTTTGCGATGAAGATATCAAAAAGATGATGGATTCATTATAAACGAAATCGAAATTGTCATCCCTCGTGAGAAGTTGACTCTTCTGAATAAGAATATCTAACCAATAAAACTACATGGTTCAGAAGAGAATATTCTTGAAGAATTTTGTTGGCATAACATAATATATTATGTTGGTTTATATCGGTTCTCAGCTGAGTATTGGCAACAGAATCTACTCCAATACCTGAGTGATAAATTTGAGACTGTTACCTTTTGTTGTCTTGATGTGTACTACGCCTTACTTCGGATTTATATAATTTTGACGATTACGGTAAACCAACTAACATAGCTGCTTTCAATAAACAATGATAAACAAAAGTAGGTACAATTTTTTTGTTCAGTGATTTCTTTTGAATTTCATTGATTTCGACTTGCATTTTATTGCATATAATTCAGAGAACTCATATTTAATATAGATTTGAAGAAAGGTATTTGAAAAATCATCAGAAAAACCACGATGACACATAACCTAAAATAAAATGAAGGCTGTTCATTTCCATTGAACTCTATGGGTTCCCATAGAGTTCAATGTTCATTTCAAATCATTGAACTAGTTCAATGTTTCAAATTGACGCTTGAATCCCCACCCCTTATCGACACCCGCTTTAATCGCAGCGACACCTATCCTACGTTTCCTGTTTTCGGGGACACATTTTTAGTACGTCGATCGTTCTCCTTCTCTCTACTCTCCATACATAGACTTATAATACATTTATTATTTATAATATACATATTATTTATAAGTCTATGGTCACAGAGTGATTCTCTGTGGCTGCTCCTATGTACAAAATTTCATGGGAAATTTATATATTTTGAACAAAAGGAAAAATGAATATGGATGAAAGCAGTATTAATAATATTAATATTAAGGAGGAGATAGATGATGAGTAAGTATTTCAAAGATTCATTTTCTTTGCACTTGACTCGGTGGCTCTCTTTCAGTGTGAAGTTGGAAGAAAAATCAGATGTATTGGATGTGGGCCAACATTTTCATTTCGTTAATATTAAAAATGAGGTATATATGGCCTTTGATGAGTGAGTATTCATAACAACGATCTTTTCAGCAATTTTTATTCCTATTTTTCCACTTTCAAATTGTTTCAATTCTTGAGTGAATCTAATTTCTTTCAGTGTGAAATTGGAAGAAAAATTAGGAATTGCGGATTCAGGTGAACATATCACTGATGTTAAAGATGAAGTACATACAGGCTACGATGAGTGAGTATTTAAATATATGATGTTTAAATCAACTTTGATTTTTTCCTCTTGTGAGTGATTCAGTTCGGATTGTTTTCAGTGTGAAGTTAGAAGAAAAATTGGGAGTTTTGGAAGGTTATGAACAATGTATAGATGAGCCAGTAGTTCATGAAAGTGAAGAATATAAGATAAACGATGAAGAACACATACAATGCAGTTATGCTGTCAGTCAAGAACGTCACAACAATGTAAATGTGAAACCTGTTATTTTGAATTTTGAGGAACGCGGGAACTCATCATATGAAAACACCACAAGCAGTAAAAGTAACCTTCGAAGCTGTTTGAAATTTGTTCACTACAATACCAAGAAACACAAGTGTCAATATTGTGAATATGTTACTAACAGAAAAGATAACCTACAAAATCATGTTAACTGTGTTCATTTGAATATCAAGAAACACAAGTGCGACTCGTGTGAATATGCTGCAAGTCAGAAAAGTCACCTCGAAGTACACATCAGCTCCGTTCATCTGAATATTAAGAATCACAAGTGTCATCTATGTGAATATGCTGCCAGTAAGAAGAACCACCTTGAAGCGCACATAAAATCTGTCCATTTAAAAATTGCGGAACAAAAGTGCGATCTGTGCGACTATGTGACAAGTAGAAAAAGTTGCCTTCAAAGACATGTCAACACTGTTCATCTGAACATCAAGAACCACAAGTGCTACTTATGTGAATACGCTACAAGTCAAAAAAGTTACCTTGATAAACACTTCAACTCTGTTCATTTTAAAACTAACGAATACGAGTGTCATTTATGCGAATATATCACAAGACGAAAAGATATCCTTCAAAGGCACATGGATTCTGTTCATTCCAATATCAAGAAACACAAGGCTGCTTCATAACTGTTAACTTCATTTGTGTGAAATCTGTTCAATTAAAAATTGAGAAACAAAAGTGAAATCTATGCGGCTCTTCTCAAGTGCGTCAATTTGAGTATCAGTTAAATCATAAAAAGTCAGTCGTATATAGAGGCATTTAATCAATTGAAAGAAAATTAATGATTGCAGATTTCTCTCATATCTTATGTTCAACATCACAGTGATAGCACCAGAAGGGATTTATTTAATTTTCCCAGTAAATAACAGAATCTTTTCTTTTTTATTTTTGGTTTTCAAAAGAAAATACAACAACTGAATAAGATGATTTTTATTTACAAATATACATACCTTGATTTAAATAAACTTAAACCTTCATGTAGTACAAGCTTACTCTTAGAATACTATTTAGACTTTTTTTCTAAAATAATTATGGTCATTATTGATATTTTCCAATATACAACCTAGCTTAATGGGGTTGCTCTTTATTATCGAAGTATTCTTCTGGGATGGCCTTGATATCAACTTTTTCCTCATTGTGTGTCTTCTCTTAGATGAAAATATTACTCTTTGTTCGGTAATTCTTTTATCATCAGGTTTCTTTGATTGAAGAGCAGATAAATCTTGTCTTTCGTGGTCGTTCTTATAAGAAACTTCTAATAGATTATTTAAGTTCTTAATTGTTCCCAAAACATGAAATAATACACTTTCATCACATTTATTTGTAAGGTGTTCAAAAAGTTTAGTAGTTTCTGCTTTAATCTTTTCTATTAGCCCTGAGTGTTTGGAACTATAGGCATTATTTGCATTAGGCTCTTCTTTGGATATCAGTTCAGATTTTTTGGGGGAAATGGGTTTTCTCTCTTTGGGAGCAAAAATTGTGGGAACTGCAGAGACTTTCAAAACCCTCTTGCCGTCTACCCTTGTTTTTTCCCATGCTTCTGGAGCGAAATGCACCTAATGATTCATAAGCTATTATATAAATAATTGGTATCAATGAAATAACTTACTTCGCATAAGCAAGAATACTTGGTAGGATTCCAGTTGTCTCTTTTCATGTTGATTATCCACTGTTTTCTCCTTGACGGATCCTTAGGGAAATGCTTCATCAGGAAGCCTTTCTTGGCAGAGTTTTTGCAATTGATTACTGCACAACCTGGCATTATCTATAAAAAATGCAAGAATTTAATATTTCAATTAAAGACATGCCTGTCCATTAATTATCCAAGCATTCAAAACAAAATATTTGGGTATATTTTGTACCCAAGTATATCTAAGAACTATGAATGCAGCACTCTAATTTATGCAAGATTTTTTAGACTCACTTACCAATTAAAGATGATGGAGAACACAAATAATTAATAACTTGAAAAAAAAACGATCGAAAAAGCAAGCAAGTTTCGAAAAACCCATTGGCAAAAACTATGGAGGGTAGAGACCTCTACCCTCCATAGCAAAAACAAAACGGAACTAACCACAAATTCGAATTCTGTGAACTAACCAAGGTTGCGTTCACAAACTTACTCAGAGCTTGCTCTGAGTAAGCTCTGATTATATTGCGCGTCTCGTCCTCTAGATCATAATTGTAGTATACTTGTTTCCGAAGGAATTCACCACAGTGTTCAAAGTATATGACCATAGAGTCATATTTCCAACCTAAAAAACTGCGCACGCATCCCCATGCTTCCTCGATGCTCCTTCAGCCTAAAGCCGCCATTATTTGTTTTTTGTGTCGGAAGAACCACACGTGTTTAAAATTTTGCCCTTACTAAGGACAAAAGTGAAGTACTCAATTCTTCGGAAGGATATATTCAAAGATTATAATCTACAATCCTTGCAAAAATTATTGAGAGAGCCATGTGACGAAAAATCCATATATTAGAATGGAATTGAGAAGATTCAACAAGTTACGTTCCTATTGGCAGAAGAATGATGCAAACGAATCTATTACGCTTTGAGATGAAGCACGAAACAGTTGTCAGAGATAACTTTTGTAGAAGGTATGCTTAAATCATAATTTAAATATGTTTTAGCCAGAAGACCCCGAAGCCCCTTGGATTCCCGGTTTTAACCGATGCCCGTTTATTAAAACGGATTGCCTGTACCCAGTACGGATGTCTATACCTATCTGTCAAATAGACAGATGGATGCCCGTTTATCAAAACGGATTGCCTGTACCCAGTACGGATGTCTATACCTATCTGTCAAATGGACAGATGGATGCCCGTTTATCAAAACGGATTGCCTGTACCCAGTACGGATGTCTATACCTATCTGTCAAATGGACAGATGGATGCCCGTTTATTAAAACGGATTGCCTGTACCCAGTACGGATGTCTATACCTATCTGTCAAATGGACAGATGGATGCCCGTTTATTAAAACGGATTGCCTGTACCCAGTACGGATGTCTATACCTATCTGTCAAATAGACAGATGGATGCCCGTTTTATAAAAACGGATTGCCTGTACCCAGTACGGATGCCTATCTGTCAATAGACAGATGGATGCCCATTTGTAAAAATGGATTGCCTGTACCCAGTACGGATGCCTATCTGTCAATAGACAGATGGATGCCCATTTGTAAAAATGGATTGCCTGTACCCAGTACGGATGCCTATCTGTCAATAGACAGATGGATGCCCATTTGTTAAAATGGATTGCCTGTACCCAGTACGGATGCCTATCTGTCAATAGACAGATGGATGCCCGTTTGTAACGACGGATTGCCTGTACCCAGTACGGATGCCTATCTGTCAATAGACAGATGGATGCCCGTTTGAAAAAACGGATTGCCTGTACTCAGTACGGATGCCTGTCTATGGATGTATAGACAGATGCCCGTTGCCAAAACAGATGCCTGTTGTTATGACAGTCTGTCTAACATTGTCTAACAAGATGCCTGTTTTACAACGGATGATGGACCCTTGGACCCTTGCTGAACAGACTACTGCTGCTAGAACAAATTGTAAGCCCACAGTATCGATGCCTCATCATACAGATATATATTATTGGTAATTATTATATTACACAAGACCGTTGTTATAACGGATTGTTCATATATACAAATGCCTGTCTGACTATCGTCAGGGAGAGGCCTGTTGTTATAACAGATGCCAGCTTACAGTATGGTTGACTGTCTTTATATAGATATATATGGTTTATGAATGCTATTATTACATTCCCGATTATTGAACACATTTCCTGTCTCACTATTATCAGACAGATGCCATCCTTCAATATGGATGACTGCCATGCCATTTGCCATCATACTGTATGTATTATTAATGACTTTTAATATTTCAGACCCCCATTTTTAACAATGGAATGCCGGTCTGGCTGTCAGATAAGTGCCTGTTGTTGTAATAGCTAGCTGTCCACAGTACAGGCTGCAGATTATGTTGTATAACTTTCATTATAGATGCCTGTGGTTAACACAGACTTTTTATCCGAAGCATGGAACCCTGTTATCAGACGGATCTTCATGCCCATAATGGATGGATCATCCGCAGTTAGGATGCTTGTTTTAGACAGTTGCTATGCCCTTGTTGGTAGACTATGATAAGTCTCACAATGGAATGACTACCCGAAGTGGAGATGTGTTGTTGAATAGATGCTAGTTGTTATAACGCTTCTTTGTTTTCAGTTCGATTTCCTGGCATTAGCCATAATTGTGTGAATATAATTAGGAAATCGTTTGGCAATGCTGTGACCTCAGAGAAGATAGCCTTTTCTACTTTGACAGATCTTCAAAATGTGAAGACAATCCTGAAACTAGAAATATAATACAGATTTGTTAAAATCAATTTAGGAATGGAAATAAGAGAGGGAGCCAACACATTGAATAGCCAAAATGGCTATATATAGGTGAAATCCTCAATGGTCGCTTGAAACACTTCAGGCATGCAGTGGAGAGCTATTTCAGATAAAATTACATAAAATGTTTAATTGTCTCAAACAGGTGTAACCAAGCAATGAAAAAGGAAGTAATACCAAAGACACTGAGTTGTCATGAGTGTCCTGAACAGTGTTTAAGATACTCAAAAACTTGTTGAAATCCCATTTTTGTAAAAAGACCATAATATGGTTTCGAAGGGAACATCCTTTCATTGTTTTCTAGCTGTGTTCAGCATTCAATTCTGATTTAAAAGGTAGGATAAGAAATTCGAAAATATAACATCGATACACTGTGTACCTGTGCGTCTCAGTATAGCTGTTACCTCCATATCGTAGGTAATGGTATAGCACCTTATCCTTTGAACAAAGGTCGGAAAATCCTTAATAGCTACTTAAGAAGCCTCTGTTTGCAGACCTTAATGGTAAACTTATAATTGGAAAATCCTCCTCTGAATTTAGTCTTTAAATTACCAATACTGTTAGTAACTGGAAAAATATGACCTTACAGTTTTAGGAAAAATTCCTCAACTCAAAGCTAGAAGAAAAGTATTGCTCTGCTCCTGCTTTGCAAATTGCACAAAATTCAATTTTAATGTTCTATTAAGAACTGAGAATACAATTAAATTTTATTTGAATTAAGGGGGGGGGTAACTCCTTAATCCATCCCCCTCACTTGAATATAGTAGCAAGAAGCACTTGTGGATGGTGGAAAGAGAAACCCTCATTTACTCGTCATAAATATAATCTAGGAAAAGAAGTAGATCAGGGATCTGGAACCGACTACTAGAAATTAAATATGCCTTGGGATGAAAAATCCCCCAATTGGGCATAAACTCCTAGTGTTAGGATAAAGGATAGAGTTTATGCTTTTCTCAAAATTCTGATCCAGAAATAAGCAAACAATTATTGCTGATAGAACGCAGGTTCCTGAAAATCAAAGGTAATTTTTGAAGAGCCTTTGCTACTTTTGACGCTGTAGAAAGTTGTTTCTATACAACTAAAAAGCTCGCTGTAGTAGCCAGAGGCTCATCAAGGGAGTAGTGGTGAACCAAAGGAAGCCACAGAAATGCCCATCTCACCCTTAACAAAGACAGCTATGAAGCAGTATATAACTCCTTTTCTCGATTTGCGGATTTGAAAGGGAAACCAAAACGTTTCATCCCTTTTGGAATGACGTAGGCTTCAGACTGAACTTTTCCAAGTATTGCCAATACTCAGATGAACATCAGCATCTAGTTGTCATCCGAGACTGGTAAGGATTTACGTAGGTAAGAGGAGTAATTATGGAGACCGTTGTTACCAAGGAAACGATATTCTAGGTCCTTACATGCACCAAAAAATTACCTTTGCTGAGGGTGTTGCTAGTCTCATTTTTACATAAGATTCCATTAGAACCTCTACCCAAAACGCTAACCAGGCAAGGGGTACGTTCAAAATACTTAATCCGAGAGTAGAGTATGAGTATGGCCATACTCGGAGAGCATAATCGGAAGAACTAAAAGTACGTTTATGAACGACTCGAGTAATCAGAGCTTGCTCAGAGTTAGTTGTTAACGCAAGCTAGGAATACAAAAAATGTTAGGTAGCAAGAAATAAAATAATAGTAATAATTAATTCACCCTAACAGCATACAATACAATTCAAAATTTGAGAGAGCTCAGAAAAGTCATGTAAGGCTTGTGTATGAACTCTCCAATCGAAGTAATGGATTAAGCTGCATGACCATGAGATTACAAACAATGCAAAGAATAAATCAACCATCAGAAAAGTTCATGAATGTTTTGTCTTGAGAAACAGTCGAGTAGCCAGCGATTTGTTCTACGCTTCAGAGAATGGTAACCTTGTGGGTTTTTTTTCAGATAGGTGTGAACAATATTGCGGATCTGTGGCAATGTATAAAGGGAAGAAGTATTGGCTGAACGAATACTTCGGTCAGAGACAGTTATCTCCCTCAGTCAGCAGATATGCATAGGCAAACAAGAAGTGTTGGATATGGAAAATGGCTGGTTGGTCTACATGACCAACACACTTGCCTAATACTAAAATAGGTCTAACCAGGGAAACAAAATCATTCAACTAAGGCAGCCCTTTACAGAATGAATAAAATTGTTCTTCCTTGACTCTGATCATGAGTTAATAATTTTAACTTTTGAATCAATTGAAGTTGGATATTGTCAATTCGGGAGACCAGTGCCGTTTGCGGAAAACTGAGAAAAATGTTAAAAAAGCTCTACCGTCTTGTTTAAGATCAAATAAATATGTTGTACATTAGTTGAAAAAAAATACAACTTGGACAATAATCTCCACTCGAGGAAAGTAATAATCCTTAGTGGGGTATGAGAGCTAGTAGTTTCCCTTTTGTTCAATTTAAAACCTTGTTTCTATTTGATACTCAGTTGTGAAAATACATCGTTGTCTTCTTTGGAATCAAAACAGAAGAATGACCTTCGTTGAGACCTTTTCTGCACTGGAAAAATATTGAAGTCTCAAGTACGAAATAATTTACCCATTGATATTGACCCGGAAGGGTTTTTGGAACCAGGTACGATCATCCAAACGATGATTTTCCAGACCTTCGGATGTACGAAGAGAGCTACAAGTTGTAACTATTTGGAAAAAACCAGCTTGATTTAATCGTATATACATGATAAAAATCAACCTCTTATTTTTGTTCAAAATAAAACTAAGTTTTATTTTGATATCCAGTTGTAGAGATACATTTTGGACTTCTCTGGTTTTTAGTGGCACCTTTTTTGCACTGATTTACATCAGTTCTTTGAACATCTACAATTATGATCTAGAGGACGAGACGCGCAATATAATTGAGAGATTAAACGAACTTACCTTAAGTGAAGTTTGATCTTAATTATATGAAGCGTCTCGTCCGAATAGATCAGTCCCACCCAACCCTTACTTTGTTCCCTGGACAAAAAAGGTGTAAAACAAAAGGGAAATCTGGAAAATTTGCTTTAAAAAATAATGGCGGCTTTAGGCTGAAGGAGCATCGAGGAAGCATGGGGATGCGTGCGCAGTTTTTTAGGTTGGAAATATGACTCTATGGTCATATACTTTGAACACTGTGGTGAATTCCTTCGGAAACAAGTATACTACAATTATGATCTATTCGGACGAGACGCTTCATATAATTAAGATCAAACTTCACTTAAGGTAAGTTCGTTTAATCTCTTAATTACCCGTAGCGTTCACAAACGTACTTTTAGTTCCTCAGAGTATGCTCTCTGAGCATGACCATACTCATACTCTACTCTCGGAGTAAGTTTATGAACACACCCACGATCTACCATAGATACACAGATTACAGAGTAGAATAGCCCTTTCTCTATGAGAATAGCATAGATATTTGGATCTACAGACATTGAACTAAAGAAAGTTAGTTCAATGCAGAGATATATCTATATATTCTATATCTCTGGTTCAATGTCTACAGAACATCATAACTCATGACCACAGAATAATAAAAGCAAGAAAGTAAGTTATAAAATACACAAAGGAAATTTATTGAATTCTAACTATGGAGTGCTTTATCAAAGAGTAACCAACTGGTTGGTTACTCTTTGGCTTTATCCTCCATAATTTTAACAAAGACATAAATATGTCGGAAAAAAAACTACAAAATTTTTTCTAAAGGGGAAATACAATATTCCCAATTTTCAGATTTAAAATAGGTCCAGTTCCCCAGAAATGTCTAATAGGACCTCGAACTTGGTACACCCTGTATATAAAGGGTGGGCAAATTATCTCTGAATAAATTTTTCAGAATAATTCTATAGGTAATTTGCAAGAACTGTTTTATAGCCTATCGACCCATTATTTTCCATCATATATCATAAAGTTCTGCAAGACTAATATATTGAGTAACGTTCCATAATAACTTCTTTCATAACTTGAAAACAATCCTCCAAAATAATCACATATCAAACCCATCATCAAGTAACCTGGAACTATATCGACTTTTATTTAAATAGTTTGAGAAAATAATAGGGTAAAAAGTCTGTTAAAACAATATATTTACAAAACTTCATGTAGGTACAGTAATCCTTACAAAATTATGTTCTGTATAATCTATGATTAAATTAAAATTCACATATTTTCAATGGAAATAATTAACATACAAATTTAAATCACCACCAGTCTGAATTCAAACACATGATAACTTGAAAAACTCATCAGTCTGTTGCCAAAATAAAATCACCTCCAATTTTTAAAGTTTCATCAAACTTATATTGAGTCCTGTTATCATTTTCCTTAGTCCATCTAAGACTAATTATTTTATATTCATTTATAACACACAGCTCACCATAGCTATAATTACAACAATAAAAACAAAATTATTTAGTGCCTTTATGGATTTTCATACAATTTAGACCAACTCAACCTTCGTAAATTACCTGGTATATTTGTAGCACATTTTATAATTACTTCTAGATATTTATGTGACCTGAGTTGTGTGGTGTTTCTTTTTTATATGGTTTTGAAGATTTATTTTCGTACTTGTAACATATTCACACAGCTGACACTTGAAATCCTTGGTTTTCAAATGAACAGACTTTACATGTCGTTGGATGATACGTTTCTCATTGGCTGCATAATCGCATAGGGGACATTTGTGTTTCTTCAAATTCAAATGAACACAGTCAATATGCCTTTGAAGTTGAGACTTGACACTTGTATTATATTCACATAGGTGACATTTGTGATCCTTGATTTTCAAATGAAGAGATTTTATGTGATTGTCGAGGTTCCTTTTAGAAGTCGCAGCATACTCACATAGATGACACTTGTGGTTCTTGATTCTTAAATGAACAAATTTTATGTGTGCATCAAGGTTATCTTTTTTACCCGCAGCGTATTCACACAAGTGGCAATTGTATTTCTTGATATTCAAGTGAACGGCGTCGATATGCCTGTGAAGCGTATTTGTTTTGTTTGTAGCAAAATCACATTTATGACACTTGTGTTCCTTAATTTTTAAATGAACAGATTTCATATGAACTTCGAGTTGCTCTTTTCGACTGGCAGCATATTCACATAAGGAACATTTATATTCCTTGATATTCAAATGAACAGTTTTCACATGAACTTCGAGGTTTGTTTTTTGACTTGCAACATATTCACATAGGGAACATTTATGATCCTTGATATTCAAATGAACAGATTTCATATGAACTTGGAGGTGCATTTTTTGACCAGCAGAGTAATCACATAAGGAACACTCATGTTTCTTGATATTTAAATGAACAGATTTTACATGAATTTCAAGGTGCGTTTTTTGACTCGCAGCGTATTCACATGAGGTACACTTATGCTTCTTGATATTCAAATGAACAGTATCAATATGCCTTCGAAGCATATTCATTTCACATGTCTCATACTCACATAGATGACACTTGTGTTCCTTAATTCCCAAATGGGCTGGACTTTACTTTACGGACAGTGATCGATTTTGTTCGTAATTTTTTTATAGATGCAGTTTTTCATGAGAAATCGTTTGGTACTAGTCTCAACTCCGGCAAGCTCGTAGTTTAGGAGATATTAATTTTTGAAAATTGCATTTTTTCCATATAATTTGACAAGTTCGATGGATTTTCCTAGGTTATATCCGTCAAAACCACAGAATATCAATGTTTTTTTGTGTTGTTTCTATGGTTAATATAATTTCAGGAAACTTTTTATTTGAACTGTATAATTTTGCGAAAAATGTTTGGATGGAAATAAAACTGAACTAAATATTATTTATCAATCTTCCAATTTATTAAAACTGAAAGATTTTAAGGTTAGGTTAGGTTAGTTTAGGTTAGTACAAATTTTTAAATTTTTTTCAATTTTAACGATATAATTTTGCGAAAAATGTGCGAACTGAAATAAAACTGAATAATTTCAAGGTTAGGTTAGGTTAGATTGAGTTAGGACAGTGAAAAAATAATTTCTCACATGAAAATTCGATATAATTTGGCGAAAAATGTGCGTACTGAAATAAAACTGAATAATTTCAAGGTTAGGTTAGGTTAGATTGAGTTAGGACAGTGAAAAAATAATTTCTCACATGAAAATTCGATATAATTTGGCGAAAAATGTGCGTACTGAAATAAAACTGAATAATTTCAAGGTTAGGTTAGGTTAGATTGAGTCTATTCAGTTATTTAATTGTTGAACATAACTAATGCTTTGTAGGAATATTATGATATCTCACGCTTTTGGATGAAATTTTGAGAATCATGAACTAAAACTTTCAAATTTACAGTTTGCTAAGATATAAATTCGTATCAATTGATTTTCTTTCACCTACTGCAGTAAAAAAAATTGTCAATAAAATCGGAGGTGAACCTTCATGTCTTAGAATGACTTGATTTTCTTTCCATTATTTGAAATTCGAATTTCCTAAAATTTGAATTATAGAAACCATAGAAACAACACAAAAAACTAATGATATTCTGTGGTTTTGACGGATATAACCTAGAAAAATCCATCGAACTTGTCAAAATATATGGGAAAAATGCAATTTTCAAAAATTAATATCTCCTAAACTACGAGCTTGCCGGAGTTGAGACTAGTACCAAACGATTTCTTATGAAAAACTGCATCTATGAAAAAATTACGAACAAAATCGATCACTGTCCGTAAAGTAAAGTTCTACCTATACAATACTCACTCATCACAGGCATTATGTATCTTCTCTTCAATGTCCATTATTTTTGTCTACTCATTAATCTCATTCGAAAAAAAAGACAAGATGGGGAGTTATTCTCTAACCAACGTTTATTCCATATTCCATTATATTGCGCGTCTCGTCCTCTAGATCATAATTGTAGTATACTTGTTTCCGCAGGAATTCACCACAGTGTTCAAAGTATATGACCATAGAGTCATATTTCCAAACCTAAAAAACTGCGCACGCATCCCCATGCTTCCTCGATGCTCCTTCAGCCTTGAGCCACCATTATTTGTTTTTTGTGTCGGAAGAACCACACGTGTTTAAAATTTTGCCCTTACTAAGGACAAAAGTGAAGTACTCAATTCTTCGGAAGGATATATTCAAAGATTATAATCTACAATCCTTGCAAAAATTATTGAGAGAGCCATGTGACGAAAAATCCATATATTAGAATGGAATTGAGAAGATTCAACAAGTTACGTTCCTATTGGCAGAAAAATGATGCAAACGAATCTATTACGCTTTGAGATGAAGCACGAAACAGTTGTCAGAGATAACTTTTGTAAAAGGTATGCTTAAATCATAATTTAAATATGTTTTAGCCAGAAGACCCCGAAGCCCTTTGGATTCCCGGTTTTAACCGATGCCCGTTTATTGAAACGGATTGCCTGTACCCAGTACGGATGTCTATACCTATCTGTCAAATAGACAGATGGATGCCCGTTTATTAAAACGGATTGCCTGTACCCAGTACGGATGTCTATACCTATCTGTCAAATAGACAGATGGATGCCCATTTGTAAAAATGGATTGCCTGTACCCAGTACGGATGTCTATACCTATCTGTCAAATGGACAGATGGATGCCCGTTTATTAAAACGGATTGCCCTGTACCCAGTACGGATGCCTATACCTATCTGTCAAATGGACAGATGGATGCCCGTTTATTAAAACGGATTGCCTGTACCCAGTACGGATGCCTATACCTATCTGTCAAATGGACAGATGGATGCCCGTTTATTAAAACGGATTGCCTGTACCCAGTACGGATGTCTATACCTATCTGTCAAATAGACAGATGGATGCCCATTTGTAAAAATGGATTGCCTGTACCCAGTACGGATGTCTATACCTATCTGTCAAATGGACAGATGGATGCCCGTTTATTAAAACGGATTGCCCTGTACCCAGTACGGATGCCTATACCTATCTGTCAAATGGACAGATGGATGCCCGTTTATTAAAACGGATTGCCTGTACCCAGTACGGATGTCTATACCTATCTGTCAAATAGACAGATGGATGCCCATTTGTAAAAATGGATTGCCTGTACCCAGTACGGATGCCTATCTGTCAATAGACAGATGGATGCCCGTTTGTAAAAACGGATTGCCTGTACCCAGTACGGATGCCTATCTGTCAATAGACAGATGGATGCCCATTTGTAAAAATGGATTGCCTGTACCCAGTACGGATGCCTATCTGTCAATAGACAGATGGATGCCCATTTGTTAAAATGGATTGCCTGTACCCAGTACGGATGCCTATCTGTCAATAGACAGATGGATGCCCGTTTGTAACGACGGATTGCCTGTACCCAGTACGGATGCCTATCTGTCAATAGACAGATGGATGCCCGTTTGAAAAAACGGATTGCCTGTACTCAGTACGGATGCCTGTCTGTGGATGTATAGACAGATGCCCGTTGCCAAAACAGATGCCTGTTGTTATGACAGTCTGTCTAACATTGTCTAACAAGATGCCTGTTTTACAACGGATGATGGACCCTTGGACCCTTGCTGAACAGACTACTGCTGCTAGAACAGATTGTAAGCCCCCACAGTATCGATGCCTCATCATACAGATATATATTATCGGTAATTATTATATTACACAAGATCGTTGTTATAACGGATTGTTCATATATACAAATGCCTGTCTGACTATCGTCAGGGAGAGGCCTGTTGTTATAACAGATGCCAGCTTACAGTATGGTTGACTGTCTTTATATAGATATATATGGCTATGAATGCTATTATTACATTCCCGATTATTGAACACATTTCCTGTCTCACTATTATCAGACAGATGCCATCCTTCAATATGGATGACTGCCATGCCATTTCCCATCATACTGTATGTATTATTAATGACTTTTAATATTTCAGACCCCCATTTTTAACAATGGAATGCCGGTCTGGCTGTCAGATAAGTGCCTGTTGATGTAATGGCTAGCTGTCCACAGTACAGGCTGCAGATTATGTTGTATAACTTTCATTATAGATGCCTGTGGTTAACACAGACTTTCCATCTGAAGCATGGAACCCTGTTATCAGACGGATCTTCATGCCCCTAATGGATGGATCATCCGCAGTTAGGATTCCTGTTTTAGACAGTTGCTATGCCTTTGTTGGTAGACTATGATAATTCTCACAATGGAATGACTATCCGAAGTGGAGATGTGTTGTTGAACAGATGCTAGTTGTTATAACGCTTCTTTGTTTTCAGTTCGAATTCCTGGCATTAGCCATAATTGTGTGAATACAATTAGGAAATCGTTTGGCAATGCTGTGACCTCAGAGAAGATAGCCTTTTCTACTTTGACAGATCTTCAAAATGTGAAGACAATCCTGAAACTAGAAATATAATACAGATTTGTTAAAATCAATTTAGGAATGGAAATAAGAGAGGGAGCCAACACATTGAATAGCCAAATGGCTATATATAGGTGAAATCCTCAATGGTTGCTTGAAACACTTCAGGCATGCAGTGGAGAGCTATTTCAGATAAAATTACATAAAATGTTTAATTGTCTCAAACAGGTGTAACCAAGCAATGAAAAAGGAAGTAATACCAAAGACACTGAGTTGTCATGAGTGTCTCAAACAGTGTTTAAGATACTCAAAAACTTGTTGAAATCCCATTTTTGTAAAAAGACCATAATATGGTTTCGAAGGGAACATCCTTTCATTGTTTTCTAGCTGTGTTCAGCATTCAATTCTGATTTAAAAGGTAGGAAAAGAAATTCGAAAATATAATACGATAAACTGTGTACCTGTGCGTCTCAGTATAGCTGTTACCTCCATATCGTAGGTAATGGTATAGCACCTTATCCTTTGAACAAAGGTTGGGAAATCCTTAATAGCTACTTAAGAAGCCTCTGTTTGCAGACCTTAATGGTTAACTTATAATTGGAAAATCCTCCTCTGAATTTAGTCTTTAAATTACCAATACTGTTAGTAACTGGAAAAATATGACCTTACAGTTTTAGGAAAAATTCCTCAACTCAAAGCTAGAAGAAAAGTATTGCTCTGCTCCTGCTTTGCAAATTGCACAAAATTCAATTTTAATGTTCTATTAAGAACTGAGAATACAATTAAATTTTATTTGAATTAAGGGGGGGGGTAACTCCTTAATCTCCCTCACTTGAATATAGTAGCAAGAAGCAGTTGTGGATGGTGGAGAGAGAAACCCTCATTTACTCGTCATAAATATAATCTAAGAAAAGAAGTAGATCAGGGATCTGGAACCGACTACTAGAAATTAAATATGCTTTTGGATGAAAAATCCCCAATTGGGCATAAACTCTTAGTGTTATGATAAAGGTTTCGTATAAACAACATCAAATGCGAGAGATTGTTCTCTGCTTACCCAAATATTGAGGCTGTAATTATAGACGTGTTCTCAATTTTAGGATAGAGTTTATGTTTTTCTCAAAATTCTGATCCAAAAATAAGCAAACAATTATTGCTGATAGAACGCAGGTTCCTGCAAATCGAAGGTAATTTTTGAAGAGCCTTTGCTACCTTTGACGCTGTAGAAAGTTGTTTCTATACAACTAGAAAGCTCGCTGTAGTAGCCAGAGGCTCATCAAGGGAGTAGTGGTGAACCAAAAGGAAGCCACTGAAATGCCCATCTCAGCTATGAAACAGTATATAATTCCTTTCTCAATTTGGTGATATGAAAGAGAAACCAAAACTTTTCATCCCTTTTGGAATGACGTTAGGCTTCAGACCGAACCTTTCCAAGTATTGCCAATACTCAGATGAACATCAGCATCTAGTTGTCATCTGAGACTGGTGAGGAATTACGTAGGTAAGAGGAGTATTTATGGAGACCGTTGTTACCAAGGAAACGATATTCTGGGTCCTTACATGCACCAAAAAATTACCTTTGCTGAGGGTGTTGCTAGTCTCATTTTCACATAAGATTCCATTAGAACCTCTACCCAAAACGTTAACCAGGCAAGGGGTACGTTCAAAATACTTAATCCGAGAGTAGAGTATGAGTATGGCCATACTCGGAGAGCATAATCTGAAGAACTAAAAGTACGTTTATGAACGACTCTAGTAATCAGAGCTTGCTCAGAGTTAGTTTGTTAACGCAAGCTAGGAATACAAAAATGTTAGGTAGCAAGAAATGAAATAATAGTAATAATTAATTCACCCTAACAGCATACAATACAATTCAAAATTTGAGAGAGCTCAGAAAAGTCATCTAATGCTTGTGTATGAACTCTCCAATCGAAGTAATGGATTAAGCTGCATGACCATGAAATTACAAACAATGCAAAGAATAAATCAACCATCAGAAAAGTTTATGATTGTTTTGTCTTGAGAAACAGTCGAGTAACCAGCGATTTGTTCTACGCTTCAGAGAATGGTAACCTTGTGGGCTTTTCAGATAGGTGTGAACAATATTGCGGATCTGTGGCAATGTATAAAGGGAAGAAGTATTGGCTGAACGAATACTTCGGTCAGAGACAGTTATCTCCCTCAGTCAGCAGATATGCATAGGAAAACAAGAAGTGTTGGATATGGATAATGGCTGGTTGGTCTACATGACCAACACACTTGCCTAATACAAAAATAGGTCTATCCAGGAAAACAAAATCATTCAACTAAGGCAGTCCTTTACAGAATGAATACAATTGTTCTTCCTTGACTCTGATCAGAGTTAATAATTTTAACTTTTGAATCAATTGAAGTTGGATATTGTCAATTCGGGAGACCAGTGCAGTTTGCGGAAAACTGAGAAAAATGTTAAAAAAGCTCTACGGTCTTGTTTAAGATCAAATAAATATGTTGTACATTAGTTGGAAAAAAAATACAACTTGGACAATAATCTCCACTCGAGGAAAGTAATAATCCTTAGTGGGGTATGAGAGCTAGTAGTTTCCCTTTTGTTCAATTTAAAACTTTGTTTCTATTTGATACTCAGTTGTGAAAATACATCGTTGTTTTCTCTGGAATCAAAACAGAAGAATGACCTTCGTTGAGACCTTTTCTGCACTGGAAAAATATTGAAGTCTCAAGTACGAAATAATTTAACCATTGATATTGACCCGGAAGGGTTTATGGAACCAGGTACGATCATCCAAACGATGATTTTCCAGACCTCGGATGTACGAAGAGAGCTACAAGTTGTAACTATTTGGACAAAACCAGCTTGATTTAATCGTATATACATGATAAAAATCAACCTCTTATTTTTGTTCAAAATAAAACTAAGTTTTATTTTGATACCCAGTTGTAGAGATACATCTTGGACTTCTCTGGTTTTTAGCGGCACCTTTTTTGCACTGATTTACATCAGTTCTTTGAACATCTACAATTATGATCTAGAGGACGAGACGCGCAATATAATTAAGAGATTAAACGAACTTACCTTAAGTGAAGTTTGATCTTAATTATATGAAGCGTCTCGTCCGAATAGATCAGTCCCACCCAACCCTTACTTTGTTCCCTGGACAAAAAAGGCGTAAAACAAAAGGGAAATCTGGAAAATTTGCTTTAAAAAATAATGGTGGCTCAAGGCTGAAGGAGCATCGAGGAAGCATGGGGATGCGTGCGCAGTTTTTTAGGTTTGGAAATATGACTCTATGGTCATATACTTTGAACACTGTGGTGAATTCCTGCGGAAACAAGTATACTACAATTATGATCTAGAGGACGAGACGCTTCATATAATTAAGATCAAACTTCACTTAAGGTAAGTTCGTTTAATCTCTTAATTATCTATGGTTTATTCGTCGAAAGCAGTGACAACCAAAGATATTATGTAATATCTTAGATATTATGCGTATGGTCCGTATATACACATTTGGTAACCGAAAGTTACCAGGGGTGTGTTCATAAACTTACTCCGAGAGTAGAGTATGAGTATGGTCATGCTCAGAGAGCATACTCTGAGGAACTAAAAGTACGTTTGTGAACGCTTCGGGTAATCAGAGCTTACTCAGAGCTTGCTCTGAGTAAGTTTGTGAACGCAACCCAGAGCGGTTACTCTGGTGACTGATATTGAACCGAATTGTCAAGAATTCGACATATACGGACCGCCCACTTACTAACCAGAAGTAACCAAAGTGTATATACGGACCACAGCCTATGTAATATCTTTGGTGACAACCATAGAGAAAGGGACTGTCTCTGGTGACAACAGAGTTGTCTCTGCCACTGGTCGAAAGCCGTTAGTCCACTACTCTTTTTTGTAAAATCAAAGAGTAACCAAGTGGTTACTCTTTGGTAAAATCATAACACCTCCCCGAGGTGTCTCTGACACCTCCGATTTTGAACTTGAACACCCATCCACATTGAACTCTATGGGAACCACAGAACACGAATATACATGGAACCAGAGATATAGATATATATCTCTGACATGGAAACCCAAACCCATGACCCCCAAACAATAGCTGTATTCGAGTTCGGTCACTTTGCAAAGTTTATACCGGGCACAGAGAAAAATCAAAGGTTGTTCAATAAAATGCGCCAACCAGAACTGACGAAATGGATACTAAGGATGACCTCGTGAAGTGAAATGACTTGCTATACGGTATCGGGATGTAATTAATTGTATTTCTCCAGAACTGAAGGAAACACAATCAGGGCGGATCTACTCGAGACTTTTACTCGCTACCCCAAGGGCTAATGCTCCATGACTGATAGCGAAGAAAAGGTCTATTTTTAGCGCAACTACGGAATTTCACTGACGACGGGCGGTATCTCTTATTCTCTACCCCGAGGGCTTACGCGCCATGACTAATAGAAAAGAAGAGATTTCGGATTTAACACTTACGACGCGGAACGCGAACAGGGGGGTTGACGGGACTTTTCCTTCAGTAACCCAAGGGCTTACGCACCATGACTGATAGCGAAGGGAAAAGTCAGACTCGCGAAACAGGGTAAAGTACGATAAAATATAACAGAAAGCGATACAGTACAGCAGTGTCCAAGAAGTAACCGGTGTAGGTCTAATTAAGAAACTGAACGGTAAAGACGGGGACCTACCTCCTTTATTTCAGGCACTCGCGGAAACAAACGAAAACTAAAAAATCAATTCCTAAGTGCACTAACTTAGTAATACAGAATTTATTCTTAATATAGTATATTAGTGTTCTGTGGGCGCAACAGTTTTGTGCAGTTCTAGAACAATTCTCGGACCGTCCGAAATGTGAACCCGAATACGCCTAATACCACATGACCTGCAGTCATCTGGTAAACAGGTCATAGAACTCCCCATAGGAGCCGCTGTGATCGCTAGGTTGATCGATAAGGGGTGAGGATTTAAGGGATGAACACTATGAACAGCCTTCATTTTATTTTAGGTTATGTGTCATCGTAGTTTTTCTGATGATTTTTCAAATACGTTTCTTTAAATCTATATTAAATATAAGTTCTCTGAATGATATGTAATCAAATACAATTCACATTATAAAGAGGAATAATCTGCTTTGTTCATTCATAATAAATGACGAAATTAATAATATTCGAAAGATCTCAACATATCAACGAGCAAAAAAATGATAGCTACATCATAAACATTGAAAGAGTTCTCTTTTAAAGTTCAATGATCATAAACCCAATAGCCTACATATGTTTATCTTTGTTTATTGAAAACGATGTGTTACACATTAATATCTTTGATAAGAAACAACACTTGTTTTGACTTTGCAGTACTGACAAAGTAGTTTCGTAATTCAGTCGGCAGAGGGCGTGTAGATTTTCGGATTCGCCCATAGACAAAATAAGTTTTTATTCTATCTCTATAGATTCGCATAGGCAATAGACTCTATGGTCTCTGGTCTATGGCCCCCATAAAGCAAGATGACGAGTGGTTCGAAATCAAAGTTCATCTTTTATAATTTTTATCTTTGTGGTTTATTTTTCCATCTGTTTACTTACGATTTTGTTTTATTAAACAAAAAGGCTGGACTAAACTCTACGGACGACTATCTTTTTTGTTCCTAATTTTTGTATACATGCAGTTTTTCATGAGAAATCGATTGGTACTAGTCTCAACTTCGGCAAGCTCATAGTTTGGGGGATATTAATTTTTGAAAATTGCATGAAAAAGCAATATGGAAAAAATACAGCAAATTTTGAAACAACAAAATAATGTAGAAGATAGTCCACTGAAATGCGCTGTTTGTAAACATTATTTGTCAATATCGCCTATTGTCCACAATGATATTTTAGGTAGCATTTGCGGACGAGACAGCTGTAAGAAGTTGGCAGTTTCGGAAGGAACAAATTATCGACAAAAAGCCTATGAGGAATTAGCAAAAGTTTTAGAATTTCCATGTATGTACGAAGAAAATGGATGCAAGGAAGTACTTCCTTGGAATGAAATAGGAGAACATGAAATAATTTGTGAATTCCTCAAATTTTGCTGTCCCTTTTCGACCGACCATTTTGAAGATGAAGAAAAAATATGTACATGGGAAGGAAACACAACTGAAATCTTATGTCATATGGAAGAAGTTCACTCGCCACATAGATTCGAAAATTATGTACAGATCAGTCTTGAGCAAGATATAAAGAAAAATAAATTATTGTTTTCAAGAATTCAAGATAGTATTGTGTTACTTTTGGTAATTATCGGTGCAGAATCTGAGACTTATTGGAAAGTATGGACAGTTCCAGAAATTTGGAAAAACTTAAATTATAAAATTGAAATTTCTTGAGAAAAAGGACAAAGCTTGACTGTATCAAAATTCCAAGAAGCTGGACTTTTACACCCTACTTTCTTCAAAAGTAAAATTGACAACAGCTGGTTCAAAATCAATTTTGATTGTATAAGAAACTTTTTTGATTCTCCTTACTTTTTGACAACAAAGTTTTATGTGAAGGGATTTTTAACTGGCTCACCGAATCTTTCATATTATGTAAGTTTTTGGCGAAATGTAAAATGTCATAAATGTGGAAAACAAGCAGAAAATGATATTTTTATTTGTAGATGTGTTAGGAAACACAAAATATGTGAAAGATGTAAGAATTCACAACATCTGAATTATAGACGTTCTTGTCCTATGTGCTTGCCGACTATTTGCATTTTGGATAGAAACTTCGTTTCAGAGAATTTGAAAGCATTTTTCAATGAATCATATGAAAATTGCATATTGTGTGAAGTAAAAGTTCAATGTCTATCATCCCATTTGAGTAATAGTCACAGGGAGTTCATTTTCGAAGTTGGCGAATGTCAAAATTTCAGGTTGAACTATTATTTTTGCTCTTTTGATGATCATATCTTCCTTTTATCAAAAAACATCAACATGAATAGGGATCTCACATTTTCGGTACAATGTTTAGGAACCCGAACTATTAAATATAATTACAAACTAAAGTTGATGGGCACCAAAACTTCATATTCTTCAATTACATTTACTAACTTCTGCCATCCTGAATTAATTGATTTGAAATATTTTGCTGGGGGAAATTTGAATCCTTTCACACAGGAAACGTCAATACCTTGGAACTTATATAACTCAATTTTCCCTGATGGTGATGACATTGAGTTCAAATTGAATATCTTCAAAATTTGAGTTTAAATTGATTTTTTTTTATTTGGAAGTCTAGTTACAGTTGTGATTAGTGCCTTAGAAGATTTCATGAATTGAATAAATATGCAGTACTGTTTATGTTTTCAAATGTTTAATTAAATATGTGATCATTCGAGAATAAAGTGATTTCTTTCCTTTGTATTTTAATTATTATTATTATTATTATTTATTCAAATCAAGAGCCAAGAAAATCTATAAGGCTCAAAAAAAAACAAAAATAATATGAAAGACATACACAGTGCAACTTTTCAGTAACTACTATCTGACGACAATCGGTCCAAACCGTTCTTAAATGAATTAACACTCACACTATTCACTACCTCAGATGGAAGCCGATTCCAAGAATGGAATCTTGATAGATTAATTATATTGCGCGTCTCGTCCTCTAGATCATAACATAAAGTAAGTCAAGATAGAGGGGAAACTCAGCTACAAAAACTGGACCCCTTATTTAGTTTGTTGAACCACCGCATGGGGTCGCTTCCATCGCTGATTTTACGTTTGTAAACATTTCCATAACCTCATTCTTTTCGTCTTTGTCTGCAGTGTGAAGTGTATCGTGATTCCAAAGTGTTTTTTCTGATAATTGAATAAGATGTCGGAAAATAGAAATATTAAAAGCAATAAATTTTGTGTGCCGAACTGTGGTGATAAGACTAGTAGACGTCATCGGTTTCCTGAAGCAGATAATAAACAACCGGAAATTATCAAACTTTGGATGGAAAAAGTTTGTAATCCCTTGTTGACTACTAAAAGTACTGAACAAATACGAAAATCCTATTTTGAGTGAAAGTGTGAATTTATTTTTTACATATATATGGGAATTATTGGTTACATGAATATTAGTGCTTTATGATGAAGGGTTCTCCCAAATTGAATTGAATTGAAAAAATCAGCAAAGTACTGATGAAACGTCGACTAAGTTAAAAAAAAAACAGTGTTTTCCTTCAGTCCTATAACCAATAATTCCCATAGGACATTATAATTATTTCTATTTTATATTTTACATATATGGCCATACACTTTGATGTATATATCGACATTAGAATCATTTCTATTTTATTTTTTTCCTATCAAGTCCATACACTTTGATGTATATATGGACATTAGAATTATTTCTATTTTATTTTGTACTCATAAACCCATACACTTTGATGTATATTATATGGACATTAGAATTATTTCTATTTTATTTTTTACTTATAAACTCATAAACTTTGATGTATATTATATGGACATTAGAATTATTTTTATTTTATTCTTTACATATAAGGCCATACACTGTGATGTATATATGATTTATTTATGAAGAAATATAGTTATATCATTGCCTACATATGTGTTTTTTTTATTCAAGTCATCAAGCTTCTGAGAACATTGGATTTGAAACTCGTACTGGAATGGTAATATAGCATCTTGACATGCTATATTAACTCATTCCAGTACGTTGTTTCAATCCCGAACTTCAAAAATCAAATCAAATGATTTTAAATAGGAAGCATTTCAAATTTTCCCGCTCATTTGTTTCGAATTCCGGCCGCCAGAGAGCGCTTTTATTTCCTCGAACCACCGCATGGGGGCGCTGAAACTTGAACCCACTTCTTAGTAGGGGAGTTTCCCTTCTATATGGGTCTGTTCTGTGGATCATAATTGTAGTATACTTGCATAGAGAAAGGGAAAGAGGAGAGTAGTCAATTCAGTGTTATTCATGGGCGACACGTTTTGTGGCGCCCCCCTTGGCAACTGGAGAAACTAATCCGAAAAAATTTGCGCGGGAAATTCAAATAACGGCCTCGTTTTTGAAATAATATTTACCAAGTTCGAAAAATACACTCCGTCGCCTCTCTCTACTCCTATTGTTCTTTTTATCGAGTTTAGTGGGAAAGATTCGATTAAAAGAACGATAGGAGTAGAGAGAGTCGATGGAGTGTATTTTTCAAACTTGGTAATTATAGATTTTTAGACGAATCATGAAATAGTGTAATAAAATAGGAAATCAACTGAAATAAATATATATTCATGAAAATATTAGAAAATTACATTTGTATAGAAAAAATATACAGAAAATTAACCAAAATGAATATATAATAGAAATATTTGACAATAACAACTATAATTACAATATTTTACAGGATACATTATATAAAGGAGCTGATCTTGTAAAGGGTTGAATGGATAAATAATATGGGCCAAACTAAACACAAAAACTGAACTTTGATATACATGAATAACTGAATTTGATGGATTCAGGCTTTATTTCTATGTGGTCATATCATATTGTATATTATCGTAATACTTTCTTACAATTATTAGAGAAATACATACCATACTCCAATTAATCATGAACAACCAAGTCCACATGTTCTTCACATGTAAACCAGAAAAATGTTACATGCGACTTCAAAAATAATATCAACTTAGGGGTTATCGATGCAATATGTCCAAATGGCGATACAATATGCCATTCTCATCATTTTCATAACTCTTGTTAGATTTAGAAATGGTCAAATATCAAATTATTGCAGTTTTATATGATGTAATAATAACAAAAGCAGCAAACATATTTCCTGGAGGATCCCCTAGATTGGGACTTCTAGTTCTCAAAAACTTGAATCCCTGGTCCCTACAACTTTTGTGTGGCATTTATTGTTTAAAGCCATCCAGACTTGAAAGCCATTTGAGTCTTTCTTGTTTCTTCTGGGCATGGGATCTGAAAAAAATTATTCTATATTTTGGTATCCAAAAAATGAATAACATTTCGCAATTTTGTAAAATCAAGCAATACATAATTTTAATTGATTATAGAAATAGAAATATATACAAAAACTCACCATGTGTTCAAAAGCAAACAATTTCTTTTTCGGGGAATAAACAAAAATCTCGAAATACTCTAACTTTTTGCATTAAACAAAACAAACTCAGACGGAATGACGGAAATCAGCTGACTTGAGTTCTGTCATAGATTACAGATTTCTTTCATCCACATCCACTAGTTCTTGAACTGGCCACCAAACACTAGCGCCATTTCCGACGGGATTCCAAAAATTCTTAACCTAATTCTAAAAACGTGTCCCCCGTGTTGCCTATCTATTCGGCAGTCTCTCTTTTCTCTTGTCTCTGTATACTTGTTTCCGAAGGAATTCACCACAGTGTTCAAAGTATATGACCATAGAGTCATATTTCCAACCTAAAAAACTGCGCACGCATCCCCATGCTTCCTCGATGCTCCTTCAGCCTAGAGCCGCCATTATTTGTTTTTTGTGTCGGAAGAACCACACGTGTTTAAAATTTTGCCCTTACTAAGGACAAAAGTGAAGTACTCAATTCTTCGGAAGGATATATTCAAAGATTATAATCTACAATCCTTGCAAAAATTATTGAGAGAGCCATGTGACGAAAAATCCATATATTAGAATGGAATTGAGAAGATTCAACAAGTTACGTTCCTATTGGCAGAAGAATGATGCAAACGAATCTATTACGCTTTGAGATGAAGCACGAAACAGTTGTCAGAGATAACTTTTGTAGAAGGTATGCTTAAATCATAATTTAAATATGTTTTAGCCAGAAGACCCCGAAGCCCTTTGGATTCCCGGTTTTAACCGATGCCCGTTTATTAAAACGGATTGCCTGTACCCAGTACGGATGTCTATACCTATCTGTCAAATAGACAGATGGATGCCCGTTTATCAAAACGGATTGCCTGTACCCAGTACGGATGTCTATACTTATCTGTCAAATGGACAGATGGATGCCCGTTTATTAAAACGGATTGCCTGTACCCAGTACGGATGTCTATACCTATCTGTCAAATGGACAGATGGATGCCCGTTTATTAAAACGGATTGCCTGTACCCAGTACGGATGCCTATCTGCCAATAGACAGATGGATGCCCATTTGTAAAAATGGATTGCCTGTACCCAGTACGGATGCCTATCTGTCAATAGACAGATGGATGCCCATTTGTAAAAATGGATTGCCTGTACCCAGTACGGATGCCTATCTGTCAATAGACAGATGGATGCCCGTTTGTAACGCCGGATTGCCTGTACCCAGTACGGATGCCTATCTGTCAATAGACAGATGGATGCCCGTTTGAAAAAACGGATTGCCTGTACTCAGTACGGATGCCTGTCTATGGATGTATAGACAGATGCCCGTTGCCAAAACAGATGCCTGTTGTTATGACAGTCTGTCTAACATTGTCTAACAAGATGCCTGTTTTACAACGGATGATGGACCCTTGCTGAACAGACTACTGCTGCTAGAACAGATTGTAAGCCCACAGTATCGATGCCTCATCATACAGATATATATTATCGGTAATTATTATATTACACAAGACCGTTGTTATAACGGATTGTTCATATATACAAATGCTATTATCAGACAGATCAGATCAGACAGATGCCATCCTTCAATATGGATGACTGCCATGCCATTTGCCATCATACTGTATGTATTATTAATGACTTAATATTTCAGACCCCCATTTTTAACAATGGAATGCCGGTCTGGCTCTCAGATAAGTGCCTGTGGATGTAATGGCTAGCTATCCACAGTACAGGCTGCAGATTATGTTGTATAACTTTCATTATAGATGCCTGTGGTTAACACAGACTTTTCATCTGAAGCATGGAACCCTGTTATCAGATGGATCTTCATGCCCCTAACGGATGGATCATCCGCAGTTAGGATTCCTGTTTTAGACAGTTGCTATGCCTTTGTCGGTAGACTATGATAATTCTCACAATGGAATGACTATTCGAAGTGGAGATGTGTTGTTGAACAGATGCTAGTTGTTATAACGCTTCTTTGTTTTCAGTTCGAATTCCTGGCATTAGCCATAATTGTGTGAATACAATTAGGAAATCGTTTGGCAATGCTGTGACCTCAGAGAAGATAGCCCTTTCTACTTTGACAGATCTTCAAAATGTGAAGACAATCCTGAAACTAGAAATATAATACAGATTTGTTAAAATCAATTTAGGAATGGAAATAAGAGAGGGAGCCAACACATTGAATAGCCAAAATGGCTATATATAGGTGAAATCCTCAATGGTCGCTTGAAACACTTCAGGCATGCAGTGGAGAGCTATTTCAGATAAAATTACATAAAATGTTTAATTGTCTCAAACAGGTGTAACCAAGCAATGAAAAAGGAAGTAATACCAAAGACACTGAGTTGTCATGAGTGTCTCAAACAGTGTTTAAGATACTCAAAAACTTGTTGAAATCCCATTTGTGTAAAAAGACCATAATATGGTTTCGAAGGGAACATCCTTTCATTGTTTTCTAGCTGTGTTCAGCATTCAATTCTGATTTAAAAGGTAGGAAAAGAAATTCGAAAATATAACATCGATACACTGTGTACCTGTGCGTCTCAGTATAGCTGTTACCTCCATATCGTAGGTAATGGTATAGCACCTTATCCTTTGAACAAAGGTCAGGAAATCCTTAATAGCTACTTAAGAAGCCTCTGTTTGCAGACCTTAATGGTAAACTTATAATTGGAAAATCCTCCTCTGAATTTAGTCTTTAAATTACCAATACTGTTAGTAACTGGAAAAATATGACCTTACAGTTTTAGGAAAAATTCCTCAACTCAAAGCTAGAAGAAAAGTATTGCTCTGCTCCTGCTTTGCAAGTTGCACAAAATTCAATTTTAATGTTCTATTAAGAACTGAGAATACAATTAAATTTTATTTGAATTAAGGGGGGGGGGGGTAACTCCTTACTCCTCCTCACTTGAATATAGTAGCAAGAAGCAATTGTGGATGGTGGAAAGAGAAACCCTCACTTACTCGTCATAAATATAATCTAAGAAAAGAAGTAGATCAGAGACCTGGAACCGACTATTAGAAATTAAATATGCTTTTGGATGAAAAATCCCCCAATTGGGCATAAACTCTTAGTGTTATGATAAAGGTTTCGTATAAACATCAAATGCGAGAGATTGTTCTCTGCTTACCCAAATATTGAGGCTGTAATTATAGACGTGTTCTCAATTTTAGGATAGAGTTTATGCTTTTCTCAAAATTCTCATCCAGAAATAAGCAAACAATTATTGCTGATAGAACGCAGGTTCCTGCAAATCGAAGGTAATTTTTGAAGAGCCTTTGCTACCTTTGACGCTGTAGAAAAATGTTTCTATACAACTAGAAAGCTCGCTGTAGTAGCCAGAGGCTCATCAAGGGAGTAGTGGTGAACCAAAAGGAAGCCACTGAAATGCCCATCTCAGCTATGAAGCAGTATATAATTCCTTTCTCAATTTGGTGATATGAAAGAGAAACCAAAACTTTTCATCCCTTTTGGAATGACGTAGGCTTCAGACTGAACTTTTCCAAGTATTGCCAATACTCAGATGAACATCAGCATCTAGTTGTCATCCGAGACTGTTGAGGATTTACGTAGGTAAGAGGAGTATTTATGGAGACCGTTGTTACCAAGGAAACGATATTCTGGGTCCTTACATGCACCAAAAAATTACCTTTGCTGAGGGTGTTGCTAGTCTCATTTTTACATAAGATTCCATTAGAACCTCTACCCAAAACGCTAACCAGGCAAGGGGTACGTTTACTAACTTGTAAAGTATGAGTATGGCCATACTCGGAGAGCATAATCTGAAGAACTAAAAGTACGTTTATGAACGACTCTAGTAATCAGAGCTTGCTCAGAATTAGTTTGTTAACGCAAGCTAGGAATACAAAAAATGTTAGGTAGCAAGTAATGAAATAATAGTAATAATTAATTCACCCTAACAGCATACAATACAATTCAAAATTTGAGAGAGCTCAGAAAAGTCATCTAATGCTTGTGTATGAACTCTCCAATCGAAGTAATGGATTAAGCTGCATGACCATGAAATTACAAACAATGCAAAGAATAAATCAACCATCAGAAAAGTTCATGAATGTTTTGTCTTAAGAAACAGTCGAGTAACCAGCGATTTGTTCTACGCTTCAGAGAATGGTAACCTTGTGGGCTTTTCAGATAGGTGTGAACAATATTGCGGATCTGTGGCAATGTATAAAGGGAAGAAGTATTGGCTGAACGAATACTTCGGTCAGAGACAGTTATCTCCCTCAGTCAGCAGATATGCATAGGAAAACAAGAAGTGTTGGATATGGATAATGGCTGGTTGGTCTACATGACCAACACACTTGCCTAATACAAAAATAGGTCTATCCAGGAAAACAAAATCATTCAACTAAGGCAGTCCTTTACAGAATGAATACAATTGTTCTTCCTTGACTCTGATCAGAGTTAATAATTTTAACTTTTGAATCAATTGAAGTTGGATATTGTCAATTCGGGAGACCAGTGCAGTTTGCGGAAAACTGAGAAAAATGTTAAAAAAGCTCTACCGTCTTGTTTAAGATCAAATCAATATGTTGTACATTAGGGAACAAAAAATACAACTTTGACAATAATCTCCACTCAAGGAAAGTAATAATCCTTAGTGGGGTATGAGAGCTAGTAGTTTCCCTTTTGTTCAATTTAAAACTTTGTTTCTATTTGATACTCAGTTGTGAAAATACATCGTTGTTTTCTCTGGAATCAAAACAGAAGAATGACCTTCGTTGAGACCTTTTCTGCACTGGAAAAATATTGAAGTCTCAAGTACGAAATAATTTACCCATTGATATTGACCCGGAAGGGTTTTTGGAACCAGGTACGATCATCCAAACGATGATTTTCCAGACCTTCGGATGTACGAAGAGAGCTACAAGTTGTAACTATTTGGAAAAAACCAGCTTGATTTAATCGTATATACATGATAAAAATCAACCTCTTATTTTTGTTCAAAATAAAACTAAGTTTTATTTTGATACCCAGTTGTAGAGATACATCTTGGACTTCTCTGGTTTTTAGCGGCACCTTTTTTGCACTGATTTACATCAGTTCTTTGAACATCTACAATTATGATCTAGAGGACGAGACGCGCAATATAATTAAGAGATTAAACGAACTTACCTTAAGTGAAGTTTGATCTTAATTATATGAAGCGTCTCGTCCGAATAGATCAGTCCCACCCAACCCTTACTTTGTTCCCTGGACAAAAAAGGCGAAAAACAAAAGGGAAATCTGGGAAATTTGCTTTAAAAAATAATGGCGGCTCTAGGCTGAAGGAGCATCGAGGAAGCATGGGGATGCGTGCGCAGTTTTTTAGGTTGGAAATATGACTCTATGGTCATATACTTTGAACACTGTGGTGAATTCCTTCGGAAACAAGTATACTACAATTATGATCTATTCGGACGAGACGCTTCATATAATTAAGATCAAACTTCACTTAAGGTAAGTTCGTTTAATCTCTTAATTATAAAAGAAATCGAAATTGTCAACGCTCGTGAGAAGTTGACTCTTCTGAATGAGAATATCTAACCAATAGGTAAAACTACATGGTTCAGAAGTAGATTTTCTTGAAGAATTTTGTTCGCATAACATAATATGAATGGTATATAACGGTTGTCAGCTGAGTATTGGAAACAGAATCTACTCTAATAAGTAATAAATCTGAGTTTGCTACCTTTTGCAGACTTGATATGTTTTACTCCTCAATGCAACTGTATATAATTTTGAAGATTTCATTAAACCAACTAACATATCCTGTTTTCAATAAACAATGAATAACATATTTGGGTATTATTTGTTTAATCAGTGATTTCTTTTGAATTTCGTCATTTATTATGAATGAATAGAGCCGATTACTTAGTCTCCTTTATAATGTGACTTGTATATTATTGCATATAATTCAGAGAACTCATATTTAATATTTTAGATTTGAAGAAACGTATTTGAAAAATCATCAGAAAAAATTACGATGACACATAACATAAAATGAAGGCTGTTCATTTCAAATTGACGCTAAAATCCCCACCCCCTATCGATCAACCTTGCGATCGCAGCGACTCCTATTTTCTCCGTTTTTCGAGACACATTTTTAGTACGGCGACCGTTCTCTCTTTGTCCACAGAACACGAATATACTCTTTGTCTATACTCTCCATACCAAAGATTATTTTTTATTAATCTTTGCTCCATACTTTTTTCCTTCTTCCTTAAAGCATAGAATCTTCTTTTTCTATGGTTTATACATAGAGAAAGGGCTTATATTAGTGTTCTGTGACTGGCATTACTGATCGGGGTTTCCCCCATAGACCTAATAATACATATAATAATATTTTAGGCCTGTTTTGGTTCGCTTTTAGGATGGTTCCAGAACGGTTCAAAACAGTCGCACAGTTATTTATTCAGCGTAACCTCGCGCGTAGCATGCGGGTATCTTCCCACACCATTGGTGCTCCACTACTTTGAACCGATTCGGAACCGCCTCAAGTGCGAACCAAAACAAAGCTTTTATTAGGTCTATGGTTTCCCCTACTTTGTAATCTGTGCTGTGGTTTATCCGAAAAAGATGGCGTCTTCGAGCAGTTGCGTGTTGCCTGTTGGTATCAATTTGGAAAAAATGCAGCAAATTTTGAAACTAGAAAATGGTGATGATAATCCGTTCAAGTGCGCTGTTTGTAAACATTATTTGTCAATATCACCCATTGTGCACAATGATGTTTTGGGTAGCATTTGTGGACGAGACGTCTGTAAGAAGTTGGCAGCTTCGCAAGGTACAAATTATCGACAAAAAGCCTATGAGGGGTTAGCAAAAGTTTTTGAATTTCCATGTAAGAACGAAGAAAATGGATGCAAGGAAGTACTTCCATGGAATGAAATAGGAGAACACGAATTAATTTGTGAATTCGTTAAATTATGCTGTCCCTTTTCGACCGACCAATTTGAAGATGAAGAAAAAATATGTACATGGGAAGGAAACACATCTGAAATCTTATGTCATATGGAAGAAGTTCACTCGCCACATAGGTTCGAAAATTACGTTCAGATCAGTCTCAAGCAAGATATAAAGCAAAATAAATTATTATTTTCAAGGGTTCAAGATAGTATTGTGTTACTTTTGGTAATTATCGGTGCAGAATCTGAGACTTATTGGAAAGTATGGACAGGTCCAGAAATTTGGAAAAACTTAAATTATAAAATTGAAATTTCTTCAGAAAAAGGACAAAGCTTGACTGTATCAAAATTCCAAGAGGCTGGACTCTTATACCCTACTTTCTTCAAAAGTAAAATTGACAACAGCTGGTTCAAAATCAATTTTGATTGTACGAGAAACTTTTTTGATTCTGCTTACTTTTTGATCACTAAGTTTTATCTGAAGGGATTTTTAATTGGTTCACCGAATCTTTCTTATCCTCACATAAGTTTATGGCGAAATGTTAAATGTCATAAATGTGAAAAACAAGCAGTTAGGTCTATGTTTGTTTGTAGAAGTGATAAAAAACACACAATATGTGATATATGTAAAAAAAAAGGTCAAAATTATTGTCCTATGTGTGTCCCAACTGGTTGTCGCATTTTGGATAGAAACTTTGTTTCAGAAAACTTGAAAATACTTTTCAACCAATCATTTGAATATTGCATATTGTGTGAAGAAAATGTTCAATGTCTATCATCCCATTTGAGTAATATTCACAGTGAGTCTATTTTCGAACTTGGAGAATGTCATAATTTCATGTTGAAATATTATTTTTTCTCTTTTGATGATCATATCTTCCTTTTGTCAAATGAATTCAACCAAAATGGGGATCTTACATTCTCAGTCCAATGTTTAGAAACCCGAACTGTTAAATATAAATACGAACTCAAGTTGATGAGCTCCAAAACTTCATGTTTTGCAATAACATTTGCTAGCATTTGCCATCCTGCATTGATTAATTTGAAATATATTGCTGGAGAAAATTTGGATGGTTTCACACATGAAACATTAATGCCTCGGACCTTATATACCTCAATTTTTCCTGCTGCTGATGGCATTGAGTTCAAATTGAACATATTCAAAATTTGAAATATTTGAGTGCGAGATTAATTTTTTTTTATTTAGAAGTCTACTTACAGTAATGATTAGTGCCTTGAAAGATTTCTTGTATTGAATGAAGATGCAATATTGTTTATGTTTTCCAAATGTTTAATAAAATATGTGATCATTCGAGAATAAGTTCATTTCTTTTCTTTATTTTTTAAGCACTTGTTCAAAAGAATTCAAAGACAACAAGTACTTGTCTTGGGAGAATTAAAATTTTCATGGTTAGTTGATAGGTTCTGGCTGATAGTCCGAATGTGCTGGGTTATATAAATATATTTTCCAATGAGAAGAAGAAATGGATGAATGTAGCAAATTCAGTGAACTCTGAAACGTTTTTAGTATTGCTATATCTTCTTGAGTTCGCTCTGTTGAAATTTGAATGTAGTATTAATATTGGAGGGGATATGCATATTGCCTGCATGTGATCAGACAATATTTATGGTGATTATATTTCATCATTTCAAATATTTTATCAGTGTGAAGACAGAAGAGAAACTTAGAATAATAGACGTTTTTGAACAATTCACAGATGAAAAGGGAGAGTTCATAATAGAGAAGAATATATATGTTGAAGGAAGTAGCCAAATTCGTTAAAATACAGAATAAGCATCTTTAACTGAAAAAATTCCTCGATTATTAGATCCATTTATAATTAATTCAGAACCAACTCACCTGGAGAAGTAAGAACAATAATCTTTGGTAGGTATGAATATGTCATAGAAGTCCTGCAAGTGAAAAAAATTGACTGAAAACATGCTTACAATGCGATAATGCTTCCAGTCTGAGAGATATCTAGAAAGAAAGTGTGTAGAATCCAGTGTGCCACTGATCCTGATAGGATAGGAAAGAGTATTCATTGTAGATTCTGAGGAAAATTTCGTCATTATTGTTTATATTTAGCACAGGTCCCAGAAATTTTCGTGAAGATCCATGTAAAGAATCTCTATGTTCTAAGAGTAATACCGATTGAAAGATCTTGACAAAATACATAAGACATCCTGTATCTCTTGAACGAACATAGTTAGGAAATTTTTCGAACGCTGATTCAGACTCACCAAAATGTCCTCCATCTGCCCTGAAAGCCTGTACAATCATTCGTGAAACACCCTGTCATAATAAAATTAAGAACAAATTTGGGAAGGAAAGGATTTTATTCCAAGACTTCGAGAATACCACCTGTCGGCGAATATGAGGTGGTACGATGTTTGAAAGTACGGGTAATCGGGGTAACCATAATATCCTTGTTTATATATCTATAAACAAGGCCAATATCACAGCCTTCTAAAAAGGAACAGCTGTGCCAATATGCAGAGGTGTAGATTTGATGGTTCCGGTAGCGCCAAAGATGCCCAACGCAGTGTGATGACCAGCACCCCATGAAGAACCAGCTAATCTCTGAAACAAGGAGATGTAGTATCTCCTTGTCTCTGAAATATATATTGTTCCTCGACATTAATTTTAAACGTTAACTTTCCAAATGAACTTCAAAAGTCAATGAAGAATCTAATATTACTCCGAGATATTTAGGATTGAAATCATGTTGTAAAACATCATCATTAGAAGTTACTCTACTTTTTGTTGATTAACTTTCGTTTTATTTGAATTAGGACATGAACGCCATTCAAGTAAATAATTTGTCAGGATTTCTAAATCTTTGGCTCGAAGTATTTTCTATAAGTTCGAAATCAGAATGGCGAAAAGCAAGAGCAATATCATCGGCGTAAATGAATTTTTCGAATGACGTATCATCAGGTATATCATATAAATGAAATTTTAAAGGAGGAGGAGATAATACCGAACCTTGTGGAAGTCCATTATTATTTAAAGTTTTGAAACTACTGCTTTTATCGTTAACAAAAACAAGAAGTCTTAGATCAGATAAGATATTCTCTTTCAAACGAAACATTTTATCAGATTTTAAGTGACTAAAGTTTAAAAATGAAACCATCTTTCCACACCGTATCGTGCGCCGATGATAGATCTACAGGGTGTTTCATGAGTCGTTGGACATAACATAATGGTGAATGCAGGTCATCCAGGCCTTTCAGAAAAGTTGCTTGTTTTGTATCCTAAGTTTCGGAGATACAGGGTGATTCATGAACATTGGCCTAAATTTTCGATACCAATACTTCTGGAATGCAAGGTCCGATCTCGATCAAATTTTATGGGTTTGTTCACTTCAGGAAGCTCTTCCAAACGGCTCATGAATTATGAAAGTATGCAAATTAAAAAGATCGAATTAATCTAAAACGAGGGTGCATTTTGTAAAGAAAAAATTAAACTTCAACACATGGTTGTATCATTTAATTATTCTCTAATACTGTTTTCTTTTTATTGAACTTATCAAGTGTGTTTTTTTGAATTTTCATTATTCAGTTGTATTTGTTATTTCACTTTTTTCTTAGTGACTATTCCTATACATTGTATTATGTCTTAAAGGAGAAATAAATTATTATTATTATTCAATTGAGAACAAAAACAGTCTCTGCGTTTGTTCAAAATCGGGGTTGTTATGATTTTGTATTACCGGATAATTTAGTTGGAGATGGTATTGTTAAAACATTTATTGTATCTCGTTCAATCATAAAATGAATAAGTCACCTGCATGAAACTAATACAGTAATAAAAAAATATCAACAAAACCTATAGACTCAGAGAGACATTATTTGACAAAAAGCAGACATAATCCAGCGCAGTTCAAATGAGAAGTCACTTGAGGTCAGACTAAGACTCTAAGAAAGTTCTATAAATTCGAAATTAACACAACGTTTACAGTGACAGAGCGATCAATGAGAATGTATCAATGAGAGTACAAAGTATTATATAATAATATATAAGTATATATATAAGTAGATCATAACAGATTCTAACTTGTTTTAATTTTTCTTCAAATGGGTTTTTACCGTTAATTGTACATGTCAATAAATAAATAAATAACAACTGAGAGTATACACGAGTACCAAAGCAAACCTTCCAGGGTGGAACCAGGACAAGATACTGTCAACTAGTATCATGGCTCACCAATGACCGCTGAACCATATTTGAGAAGTTCACATCGTGTTCCGAAGGAAAACTACTAAATCCAGGGTCCACCCTGGAGAATATGAGAATTCATTCATCTGAAACTCGACAACAGTAATTAATTATATGTAAAAGAGAGGTTATACCATCAGAGCTGACTGAGAAATGAAATAACCTGATTCAAATAAAAGAGAAAACAATGAATCAGTATTCATTATCAATGAGAAAAACTTGAGAAGATTCATCTTGAACGAACGACTCATTTCATCAAAATGAAAAGAACATAAAAATAGTTAAATTAATAATTTTGAGAAGACTGCGGATACATTACCTTTTGAGCTGAACAAATTAGCACCAGAATTGACTGAGAAGACTTAAGAGAAAATTACTTTGATCAACAGTTGAGAGGTTTCACAACAATCTAAGTGAGAACGATGAGAACTTACTTCAACAAGGTTAACAAAGAGAATTATAAGTATAAGAAAAATGTGTTGGTTTCCGCTTCGGAAAACACTGAGAGTGGGGCTGCTGCTTCGGTCAATTAGCGCATAGCCGAATTGGGGTACGTGGCCCTCCAGAGCGCCGACAAGAGCAAAGTTGGAGGGGGGCTTCGCTCAATTTTTAACAGCGTTTTTTCTCTACGATGCACCACTTTTCAAAACAAAAATAAAAAATGAACTTTATTACATCAAAAAGTTTTTCAAATTACAAGAATTGTTGAAATTCAGCTAGGCTACAAGGGACCAGTCGCAGCTTTCTATGGTCCAGTCTCCAGTCTTCTCCTCATGGATTGAGAACTCTTTCAAAACATCCTCAGGGTTGTCTCTTATTGTAACGTCTGTACCTTGGAAATGAAGCATTTCCAAACAAAGACTACACAGGATCTTTCCAACTACATATAACTCAAGAGATTAATATCCTGAATTTGTCCGTTGCTCGAAAGGATTAACAACATAACCCAATATAATACAAGCAGTAAAATTAAAAGTATCTTAGTTTTAAGGGCTGCCAAATTCATCCTCTGTGTTAAATATTAGTTAACTTTATTTTGTTGAATTACCTAACTAATCTGGTTTTATTCATAACCCTTCATCGTTTCGCTATAGTTACTGAAGAGATAGTAAGGAGTTTATGTTCATCCACGATCAGGAGCGGTTTTTTGACCAAAAGAGATATTAACTTTTTAGCTTCTAAATCTGATAGAACACTGATTTTCCATTTACACAAAGGATTATTTGCTAGAATGAACTGATTTTAGATGATTTTGCAGGTACACATTTCTGCTTGTAACAAAGTCACACATATGACACTCGTGTTCCCTAATGTTAAAATGGACAGATTTAACGTGATTTTCCAGGTAATATTTTCTACTTGTAACATACTCGCATAGATGACACTTGTGATCCTTAACTTTCAAATGAACAGATTTTACATGTCTGTCTAGTTTGTGTTTTTCACTGGCAGCAAATTTACATAGATGACACCTATGTTCCTTAATTTTCAAATGAACAGTTTTTATGTGTACTTCAAGGCCGTTTTTTTTACTCGCAGCAAATTCGCACAAGTGACACTTGTGATCTTTGATTTTCAAATGAATAGATTTTACGTGTCTGTCAAGATTCTGTTTTACACTCGCAGTAAAGTCGCATAAGTCACAGCTGTGTTTCCTAATTTTTAAATGAACATATTTTACATGTTTTTGAACCATATTTTTGTCGCTCGCAGCATATTCACATAAGTAGCATTTGTGCTCCTTAATTTTCAAATGGACTGATTTTATGTGTAATTTAAAGTTTCTTTTGTTACTCGTAGCAAATTCACAGAGGTGACACTTGTGTTCTTTAATTTTAAAATCAAAGATATTACATCTTTGTTTAAAATGAACTGAGTCGGCATGCTGTTTGAGGTTGTCTTTCTCACTCGTAACAAATTCGCATGAGTCACACTTGATACTTGAATGAACAGATTTGATATGTAATGCAAGGTCTTCTTTGTAATTGGTCTCAAAATCACACAAAGGACACTTGCAATTCTTGATATTCAAAAGAGGAGATTTAACATGCCATTTCTTATCAACTTCAGTTTTGGCAGTATGGTTACACTGCATGTGCTTATCAGGATATTTTTCTTCACCTGCGGAATAAACTTCTTCGATTAGAATGGCAGATGATGAATGATTTGCATTGAGTTCTTCAAATAAGGGTTTTGTATCATTTTCTTCATTCTTAATTATATATTCTTCTCTATCGTGAACTCCTTCTTCGTCTATGTATTGTTCAAAAATATCCACGATTCCTGATTTTTCTTCTAGCTTCACTCTGAAAGAAATAAGACTTTTTGAGTCAATTGAACTAAAAAGTTTAAGTAATCTTTCATTGAACTGAGTATCTATCACAATAAATATTAAAATATATACTCACTCATCACAGGTAATATATACCTTTTCTTTGATATAATTACAATGTTCAGCCATATCCGTTTATTATTTTTTTTCATTCCAAAAAGAATGAAAAATGGTTTTCTACACCACTTTGATATTTGTCTCTGGCCAACATTGAACTCTATGGGTTCTATGGTTCCCATAGAGTTCAATGTTGGCCAATGACTTTGCTTCTGTGCTTCTACCACAGAACACTTCTTATTCTTCTATCTACACACCACAGATCATCATCAGACATAGACCAAAAATATTTAATGTATGTCTATCTATGATTTAATGGCCTCCTATCAAAGAGTCTTTGCCAGGTACCCTCCATACCAGCATAGCCCTCTTGTCTTAGACTAATCTAAGCCTCTTGTTTAAGAGTGCTGTGATACCAGGTACCCACCGACACCACCTTAAGCAGCAACTTTTTGTTCTGTGATGTACAGTAGAGAAAAGAAGAACCTTTGAATAACTTTTATATTCTATGAGGACCGTTCTCCCAAAGAGTTCTCCCAAAGGTTCTCCACTCTACTCTGACTTTGACTCTACTCTCCATAATTCGATTCCAAGAATTGTTGAAACATAGACAACATGGATATTTTCCGTGATTAACATCCAGTGGGCCTCGAAAGTCCAAATGCAGCTTAATAACTAATCACTATTTGAGGTATATATACATATATATTTATTTATTCAGTCCATACAACTATAGATCAACACCGTGGTTGTTAACATAGTCGATTGTACAACAAGTTTTCTAAAATAATTAAAATTACATTAGCTCCTTTATTTTATAAATCACTAGCCAACGTTCGAGAATCTGTCTGATTCAATTCAAGATTGGTATAAGTCACTCCACTGTCTCAATCACCGGTGAAAAAAAAAACAATTAACAAAAAACATAAATGACAGGAACAAGAAATGATACTTATAACAATAAAAACTTCCTCAAATCCAACTATGATTCATTTTCCAATTACCCCAAAAGGTTTTTCTATATTTGCGTGAATATTGGCGATATGACTGTTAAGATTATTTTTTCTACCTGCAGTATACTCACATAGTTTACACTTGTATTCCTTAATTTTCAAATGAACTATTTTTATGTGTACATCAAGTTTATATTTTTCTGGTGCAGCATATTCGCATAAGTCACACTTGTGTTTTTTTATATTTAAATGAACATTGTCAACATGCTTCTTGAGGTAACTTTTTCTACACGTAATGAACTCACATAGATGACACTTGTGTTCCTTAATTTTCAAATGAACTGTTCCTATGTGTTTATCAAGTTTGGTTTCCTGATTTGCAGTATATTCGCATAAGTGACACTAGTGTTCCTTAATTTTCAAATGAACAGATTTCACATGTGCTTCAAGGTGTTTCTTGGCACTCGCAGCATATTCACATAAATCACACTTGTGTTTCTTAATTTGCAAATGTACAGATTTCACATGTACCTTCAGTGCCTTTTTTTCACTGGCAGCATATTCACATGAGTCACACTTGTATTTCTTAATTTTCAAATGTACAGATTTCACATGTGCTTCAAGGCGTTTCTTGACACTAGCAGCATATTCACATAAATCACACTTGTGTTTCTTGATATTCAAGTGAACAAAGTCGATATGATTTTGAAGAGTATCTTTTCTACTAGCAACGTACTCGCATAGATGGCATCTGTGATCCTTAATTTTCAAATGAACTATTTTTATGTGTACATCAAGTTTATATTTTTCTGGTGCAGCATATTCGCATAAGTCACACTTGTGTTTTTTTATATTTAAATGAACATTGTCAACATGCTTCTTGAGGTAACTTTTTCTACACGTAATGAACTCACATAGATGACACTTGTGTTCCTTAATTTTCAAATGAACTGTTCTTATGTGTTTATCAAGTTTGGTTTCCTCATTTGCAGTATATTCACATAAGTGACACTTGTGTTCCTTAATTTTCAAATGTACAGATTTCACATGTGCTTCAAGGTGTTTCTTGGCACTCGCAGCATATTCACATAAATCACACTTGTGTTTCTTAATTTGCAAATGTACAGATTTCACATGTACCTTCAGTGCCTTTTTTTCACTGGCAGCATATTCACATGAGTCACACTTGTATTTCTTAATTTTCAAATGTACAGATTTCACATGTGCTTCAAGGCGTTTCTTGACACTAGCAGCATATTCACATAAATCACACTTGTGTTTCTTGATATTCAAGTGAACAAAGTCGATATGATTTTGAAGAGTATCTTTTCTACTAGCAACGTACTCGCAAAGATGGCACCTGTGATCCTTAATTTTCAAATGAACAGATTTCACATGTATTTCAAGATCAGCTCTCAAGCTTGCAGCAAATTCACATAAGGAACACTTGTGATCCTTAATTCTCAAATGAACAGATTCAATATGCTTTTGAAGAGTACTTTTTCTGCTTGTAACATACTCGCAAAGGTGACACTTGTTTTCTTTAATTTTCAAATGAACCATTTTGATATGTTGATCAATGACACATTTTTCATTCGCAGCATATTCGCACAGGTGACACTTGTATTCCTTGATTTTTAAATGAACGGATTTTATGTGCACATTCAGTCTTATTTTTTCACTTGCAGCAAAATCACATAAATGACACTTGTGTCTTTTTATATTTAGATGAACACGTTCGACATGCTTTTGAAGGCTGTCTTTTCTAGTTGAAACAAATTCACATAAATTACACTTGTGATTGTTGATATTTGAATGGAGGGACTTTACATTTTCTTTATTGTGATCTTTAGGACTAGAAGCATTATCACACTGTATGTCAGTTTCAAGATAATTTTCTTCACTTGAAGGAAGTCTGTTATCACATTCATACTGCACCAAGTGAATTGTTTCAGCATTATTCATCAGAGGATCTAATACTCGAGGCTTTTCTTCTTCCAAAGAGACACACTTTTGATTCTTGCTGTTCAAAGGAAGAGATTTATTGCCCGCTGGACATAGTACTCCAGGCATTTCTTTAGTAAAAGGGGAAGATGATTGATTTGCAATACCTTCTGTAGCTAAGGAATTTGTGTTACTGTCTTTATTCTTAATTATATATTCTTCTCTATCATGAACTCCTTTTTTGTCTATAAACTGTTCAAAAATGTCTATGATTTCTAATTCAGCTTGGAGTTTCTCGTCATCTTTAGAATTGAAGGTATTATCGAGATATTTTTCTTCATCTGCACAATAATCAACCAGGTGACATTCAGATTTATTGATCGGTGAATTCATTACTCCAGAAATTTCTTTGGTGAATGAGGCAGGTGACTGATTTACGTAGGTCTCCATAATATAGGAATTTATGTTACTTTCTTCATTCTTAATTATATATTCTCTTCTATCATGAACTCCATTTTCATCTATAAATTGTTCAAAAACTTCTAAGTTCTCTTCTAACTTCACACTGAAAGAAATTTTTTTTTGAGTAAATTTAAACGAATGGATAAACAACAAATAACGAAAGTTAATCATTATAAATATGGAGACTCACTCGTGGATGATTTGCACCTCTTCTTTGATATCACCCATATCCATTTCTCCTTTTAAAACGGTTCACAAATATGTATATATAAAAATTTCTTAGAGAAATTTATAAACAAAATATCAGGCACATACTCTGCAAACAGAATCTTTGTTTGGTATCTGTGATGTGAAGAACAAAATTTATATGTTTATATAAAATATAAACACAATATAAACATGATATAAACATATAAAACACATGTGATTAATAGGTCTATGGTTTATGGAGACAGACATGAAAGAGGTTATCTCACTCCTGACCATAGGCATCAAATATTATTTTCTTTTTCTTAATTTGGGGCGCATTTCATTTGTAAAGGACAAAAAAGTTGTTGTCGTATTCATTGTGTAAAAATGCCTGTAGTTTTTATCTTCTTTAGATATTTTCGAAAAGAGAGAAGTTACGACACATTTTCTAAATTAACAAAAAATAAAAAATTTGTTATATCTTCAAAACAAAAAAAGATGCCCATTCCTTATGTCTCGATAACAAGATGAAAACAATTCAACAAAAAATATTACAGTTACATGAACAAGAAAGGCTTTTCATGACAATTACAAAGCAAGCAGAACTGTTCGAAATCAACTATGATTCATTTTTAGGTTCACTTAAGTCAGAGACTCAGTTGTCTCTGACTTGATTGTATTTGCATGCACATGGCTGAGATGTCTTTTAAGGATATTTTTTCCAGCTGCACTGTACCCACATAGATGACACTTGTGTTTCTTAATTTTTAAATGAACAGATTTTATGTGTTTATTAAGTAAGGTTTTCTCATTTGCGGTATATTCACATAAGTGGCACTTGTGTTTCTTGATATTGGAATCATTGAACTCTATGGACCATAGAGTTCAATGAGTGGAATTATGGAGAGTAGAGAGAAGGAGAACGATCGACGTACTAAAAATGTGTCCCCGAAAATAGGAAACGTAGGATAGGTGTCGCTGCGATTAAAGCGGGTGTCGATAAGGGGTGGGGATTCAAGCGTCAATTTGAAACATTGAACTAGTTCAATGATTTGAAATAAACAGCCTTCATTTTATTTTAGGTTATGTGTCATCGTGGTTTTTCTGATGATTTTTCAAATACCTTTCTTCAAATCTATATTAAATATGAGTTCTCTGAATTATATGCAATAAAATGCAAGTCGAAATCAATGAAATTCAAAAGAAATCACTGAACAAAAAAATTGTACCTACTTTTGTTTATCATTGTTTATTGAAAGCAGCTATGTTAGTTGGTTTACCGTAATCGTCAAAATTATATAAATCCGAAGTAAGGCGTAGTACACATCAAGACAACAAAAGGTAACAGTCTCAGATTTATCACTCAGGTATTGGAGTAGATTCTGTTGCCAATACTCAGCTGAGAACCGATATAAACCATATATTATGTTATGCCAACAAAATTCTTCAAGAATATTCTCTTCTGAACCATGTAGTTTTACTGGTTAGATATTCTTATTCAGAAGAGTCAACTTCTCACGAGGGATGACAATTTCGATTTCGTTTATAATGAATCCATCATCTTTTCGATATCTTCATCGCAAAAGTGCTCTTGACACACAAATTGATTCGGAGTCGATTCTTGTGATAAGGTTTTTTTCAATTTTCTCTCAAAAATGCTCTCGGAAATTTTATCTCTTCTCCTTTTCTTTCCGATGCCAAAACACTCTTATACTAGCGCACGCTTCAACATTTCCCCATGGTCATATGTTGTTCTCTTATCAAAAATCGAAAATAATAATATTCCTATCATCTGTCACCAGGGAAACAGTTCACTCAGCCAACGAGCCAACTACAATTTGATTCGTGTAAATCAAAATTTCGCACTCTCGTGATGGCCAGCGCGCCTGTTGGCAAAAGCATGAACTACCATATTGGTACATATTTTAGGGGACAAAAACTCTGTGGTCTCAAAGCAGCGATCGTTCTCCTTCTCTCTACTCTCCATAGATTGGAATGAACAGAATCGATGTGCCTTTGAAGATTCTCTTTTCTGTCTGTAGCATAGTCACATAAATGGCACTTGTGCTCCTTAATTTCAGAGACAAGAGAAAAGCATTGAACTAAAGTTCAATGGAGAAAAGAGAGACTGCCGAATAGATAGGCAACACGGGGGACACGTTTTTAGAATTAGGTTAAGAATTTTTGGAATCCCGTCGGAAATGGCGCTAGTGTTTGGTGACCAGTTCAAGAACTAGTGGATGTGGATGAAAGAAATCTGTAATCTATGACAGAACTCAAGTCAGCTGATTTCCGTCATTCCTTCTGAGTTTGTTTTGTTTAATGCAGAAAGTTAGAGTATTTCGAGATTTTTGTTTATTCCTCGAAGAAGAAATTGTTTGCTTTTGAACACATGGTGAGTTTTTGTATATATTTCTATTTCTATAATCAATTAAAATTATGTATTGCTTGATTTTACAAAATTGCGAAATGTCATTCATTTTTTGGATACCAAAATATAGAATATTTTTTCAGATCCTATGCCCAGAAGAAACAAGAAAGACTCAAATGGCTTTCAAGTCTGGATGGCTTCAAACAATAAATGCCACACAAAAGTTGTAGGGACCAGGGATTCAAGTTTTTGAGAACTAGAAGTCTCAATCTAGGGGATCCTCCGGGAAATATGTTTGCTGCTTTTCGAACTGTTATTATTACATCATATAAAACTGCAATAATTTGATATTTGACCATTTCTAAATCCAACAAGAGTTATGAAAATGATGAGAATGGCATATTGTACCGCCATTTGGACATATTGCATCGATAACCCCTAAGTTGAAATTATTTTTAAAGTCGCATGTAACATTTTTCTGGTTTACATGTGAAGAACATGTGGACTTGGTTGTTCATGATTAATTGGAGTATGGTATGTATTTCTCTAATAATTGTAAAAAAGTATTACGATAATATACAATATGATATGACCACATAGAAATAAAGCCTGAATCCATCAAATTCAGTTATTCATGTATATCAAAGTTCAGTTTTTGTGTTTAGTTTGGCCCATATTATTTATCCATTCAACCCTTTACAAGATCAGTTCCTTTATATAATGTATCCTGTACAATATTGTAATTATAGTTGTTATTGTCAAATATTTCTATTATATATTCATTTCGGTTAATTTTCTGTATATTTTTTCTATACAAATGTAATTTTCTAATATTTTCATGAATATATATTTATTTCAGTTGATTTTCTATTTTATTACACTATTTCATGATTCTATAATCTATAATTACCAAGTTCGAAAAATACACTCCATCGACTCTCTCTACTCCTATCGTTCTTTTAATCGAATCTTTCCCACTAAACTCGATAAAAAGAACAGTAGAAGTAGAGAGAGGCGACGGAGTGTATTTTTCGAACTTGGTAAATATTATTTCAAAAACGAGGCCGTTATTTGAATTTCCCGCGCAAATTTTTTCGGATTAGTTTCTCCAGTAGCCAAGGGGGGCGCCACTAAACGTGTCGCCCATGAACACTGAATTGACTACTCTCCTCTTTCCCTTTCTCTATGCTTAATTTTAAACATTGAACTCCCATAGAGTTCAATGATTTTAAATGACCTCTGCCCTCTGCTCTGAAGGAAAATAAATAATGGAGTAGCACCTCAGATCAATAAAAAAATTGATCTGAGAGTAGCACAGAACACAAATATGGAAATACGCAGTAGGCACCACAGAACACTATTATAATACCAGAGCATAGACTTTATAAGTCTAATGTTATGTACCAGAGACATTTTGTCTAAAAGATATGTGTAATATCTTTGTTTTGTCTCATAAAAATGAGTAACAGTTACTCTGTAATCTGTGAGTTACTCTTTGGTTATGGAGAGTAGAGAGAAAGAGAACGATCGCTGTTAGGAGACCATAGATTTTTGTCCCCTTAAATATGTACAAATAGCGTAGTTCATGTTTCTGCCAATAGGCGCGCTGGCTATAACGGGATGACGAAATTTTGATTTAAACTATTGGCGAATCCAAAAATCTAAACGCCGCCTAGCGGCCAAATCACAAACCTAGAAAGTGAGTAATAACTTGTGTTTTACTTCTTTGGGTTAGATATTTTCATAACATATTCGGTTACCAGTGGACTATATTCACAAAACTTTTTGGATGTCTGACTAGAAAAATAGGTATTAAAATAATTTAGTGAGTATTTATATCAGTGTCATTCAGTTGAGAAACTATTTACCAATTTTCACTATAATTTTAGGTTAGGAGATATCTTTGTTCTAGATGAATTTTCTAGTGTTGGACGATTAAGAAAGGCAATGCGAATTTTCATTTCCATGATTTCAATAGTGCCGAGAAACCTGAGCAGAAGAAAGTATATGAGATTAAATTTCTGACATACCTGAAGTTGTACATGCATTACTGGACTTGCAATCTTCAAGGGATGATACGTTGGGAACATTTTAAATGAAAAGTAGTGATTTGACTTGGAATTTTGCAAGCAGTTGAGAGTGATCAATAATTAAACCGTTCCACAAGAATTTCAAATTTCGTTAATGAAATTACAACCGTAGAATTAATTTTCAGGCGGTCTTGTTGAGTTGGTTGTAATTACTGGAAAATAATTTCTGTGTTGGCATTTTGAACTGCATAATATGTTTTCATCCAAATAAATTATCTCAAATATTTACATTCATTTATTTCCACAAATTACATAATTCATGTGAGTGTGATGATAGAATGAAATCTTCTGGATATAAGTTCTTGTAAAATCTTCCATCAAACGACACCAACATGTTCAGGAAAGTTCTGGAGGAACCCGAGCACAATCAATAATCCCATAATTATTCACTACCTTTACAAATATCTCTATAATCGAATAAAATCTACGATAACATTGCTTTCACAATAGAGTTTTCACGATGATTACTCATTTTCCGCCATGTTTGTTGACAAGTCGCAGCGCCCTCATCGGTAGTTGGATTCGCCTATATAACACATTTGACAATGAGATGGCGCTGAAAACGTACTGTCAATAAAGAAAAACTGTTTATAACTGAGGGGCGCGAAATTCGAATTCTATTCCTTCTATCACTTTGTTGAAACCAGAAAACAAACATTCTGAGGGACAAAACAAAAGTATGGCTTTGTTTTGTTAGTGTTCATCTGAACAGTTTTTGGTATCAATTGATATCGATGAAATACGCGTGGGTGTGCTATGTTTTTATTCGCAATTCATAAAAAATTTACAAAAATTTGAAATTATGGACAACGAATAGAGGTTTGATTAGGACACAAAATTATATGATGATCATATAACGTCAAAGGTGTTATTTCTGTGCAATACCTTGTTTTCAATTAATAAACTCAGTTCAATTTGTACAATTCATATCGGAAGATAGCTGAGCCATCTTATATCTTATAAAATTTCATATGTATCTGCAAATGGCCCTCGGAATTAATATTTTAATCTTAGAAACACATTCGAAACACAGATGGCGCTCATATCACTTAAAAGTCGCTTCGTTTCCCATTTTTTACTCTATACTTTTTGGGAAGAAATTCCATATTTGTTGATAAAAACATTTAATAATGGTGAAATACTGTAGCGTGCATGGGTCTAAGGGTGGTTCAGAACGGAAAAAAGACTTCAAAATAATGTGCGTCCGTTATCCGTACACGGAATACCAAAGTTATGTTACCCCCTGACACTGACCTCTGCTGAAATTCCAACACATATGCTAGATTGATACCTGAAAATGTATTTTTGACATTCGAAACGATTAATGGTACAAATATTTTAAAAGTAGATTCTTGACGACGAAAGAAACACTTATTCTATGAAAGACCACTCTCATTTTACATTCACATGAAGGAAATCAAATTTTCTCTTTGAAAAGGGATGCAGTGGAGAAATTACCTATATTTGAATAAAAAGATTTCAATTGCTTCCATAATTAACCTGATTTATTTGTAGAATAGTTACATAAATAATAATTGTTACTGATGGTGCGTTTATGCAGAGTTACTAAGAACCTAAGAAGGGACAAATGGCATTAGATTGGTCGCTTTCTTAGGTAGTAGTTCTTAGTAGCTCTGTATAAACTCGCCATTACTATTTAAAAAACAGATATTACATGATTTTGAAGATACTTTTCAAACACACTTGTGTTCCTAAATTTACAAATGAATGGATTTTATGTGTTTTTCTAGGGCTCGTTTGCTACACGCAGCATACTCGCATAAGTGACAGCTGTGTTTCTTAACTTTCAAATGAACGGATTTCATATGTCGTTGAATGAGACATTTCTCACTGGCAACATATTCGCATAGATGACACTTGTGATCCTTAATTTTCAAATGAACGGATTTTATGTGTTTTTCAAGGGCTTGTTTGCTACACGCAGCATATTCGCATAAGTGACAGCTGTGTTCTTTAATTTTAGAATGAACAAATTTTTCATGTCTTTGGATGAAACTTTTCTCACTGGCACTATATTCACATAGCCGACACTTGTGATCCTTGATCTTCAAATGAACAGACTTTACATGTAGTTGAATGCTACGTTTCTCACTGGCAGTATATTCGCACAAGTGACATTTGTGGTTTTTGATATTCAGATGAACAGAGTCGACATGTTTTTGAAGTGCATTTCTTCTACTTGTAGAATACTCACATAGATGACACCTGTGATCCTTAATTTTCAAATGAACAGATTTCACGTGTCGTTGGACGATACGTTTCTCTCTGGCAGAATATTCACATAAGTGACATTTGTGGTTTTTGATATTCAGATGAACAGAGTCAACATGCTCTCGAAGTACATTTTTTCTACTTGCAGAATAATCGCATAGTTTACACTTGTGTTCCTTAATTTTTAAATGGACCGATTTTATGTGCATTTCAAGGTTACTTTTGTCACTCGAAGCGTATTCACAAAAGTGACATTTGTGTTTCTTGATATCCAAATGGACACCCTCGATATGATTCTGTAAGTAAACTCTTCTACTCGCAATATACTCACATAGATGACACTTATATTCCTTGATTTTCAAATGAACAGATTTTATATGCATATCCAGATCACTTTTTTTAATTGAAGAATATTCACATAAGTTACAGTTGTTTTTATTGATATTTAAATGGGCCAAGTCGACATGCTGTTCAAGATGATGTTTTCTACTTGTAACATACTCACATAAGTCACACTTATAATTCGAATGAACCGATTGAATATGTAACGCAAAGTCTTTTTCATCATTGGTTTCAAAATCACACAAAGGACACATGTGATTCTTGATATTCAAAGGAAGAGATTTATTATCCGCCGGATATAATACTCGATGAATTTCTTTGGTAAAAGAGGCAGGTGAATGATTTGCATCGCCTTCTATAACTACAGAATTTGGGTTACTATTTTCATTTTTAACTAAATATTTCTCTCTATCATGAACTTCTTCCTCATCTATAAACTGTTCGAAAATGTCCAAGATTTCTGATTTTGCTTCTAACTTCACTCTGAAAGAAATCAGACTTTTAGAGTTAATTGAACCAAACATTAAGCTTTGATTGAACAGAAGTAGGACTACTTGATTGAATTAATCCTAAGCAAAATGAATTCAAACGAATGGAAGACACAGAACACGAATATGAAAAGTTATGAATGCATCATGAATATAAATATGAAAACATATACTCACCCATAACAGGTACTTTGTACCTCTTCCTCAATATTAATACAACCTTCAACAATATCCATTTTTAATTAATTATTTTTTCATTCCAGAATGCAGAAAAATGCCCTTCCGCCACAGGTTTTTCTGTAATCTGTGGGTTTTTTCTTTGATAACAGCACAGAACAAGAGCATGGTTACATCAAAGAGTTGGTTTGGTTACATTACAGAACACTAATATACATTGAACTCTATGGGAACCCATAGAGTTCAATGCTAATATACCTTTCTTTTTCTTCTTTTTTTCAGCCCTCAGAAAAGACATAATGTTTTTTATTGATCTGAGGCTCAGCCTCTGTAGTTTTGGTTCGCTTTTACGATGGTTCCAGAACGGTTCAAAACAGTCGCACATTTACTTATTCAACGTGCAAATATTCATCAGATAGCGTCTAAGTTAGCTTCAAGAGTTGGGTTCTTTGAATTTTTGGAATTTTTATGGTATCTTATAGCGTTTTCTATTGGTAAAACTAGTGCAGTGCGAGTGCATATTTTGATGTCACTAGAATTATTCCAAAGGATATGAAGCTAGTTCTTTCAATGGAATTCACTGTAATAGAATATTCCATTAGTGAAACTAGTGGTCATTGAGTGCATATTATAAAAATAGAGCATATATTTAAAGATATCCTAATTCATATTTGAGGTTCTGTGATCCAGTGCAGCACTAGTTTTATATTTGTAGGAGTCAAAGACTCACCCTGTACTCTTCTGAATAAGAATATCTAACCAATAAAACTATATGGTTCAGAAGTGAATATTCTTGAAGAATTTTATTGGTATAACATAATATATGGTTTATAACGGTTCTCAGCTGAGTATTGGAAACAGAATCTACTCTAATAAGTGATCAACCTAGCGATCGCAGCGACTCCTATTTTCCCCGTTTTTGGAGACATATTTCTAGTACGGCGATCGTTCTCCCTCTTCCTAATCTCCATACACTGTAGCTTGTACCGTAGTGGTTTAGAAATAAGTGTTTCAGTTTTTTTTTTTGGAAGAATAAGTGCAATATCCGGAGGTTAAGTCGAACTATCAAGAGGTAAAACAACACTCCGCATTACTATCTTGGAACATCAGCCTCCAGGCTTATCCATCCTCTGCTACATTTTGAGTTCTACCACTACAGAATATCCTTAGTAGGATACCCTGCTGGTGTGGATACCCGGTGGTGGCTAACCTTCCTTAATTTTTCCTAACTTTCCAGTGTACACCCCTGCTGTTATTCCGATACCCTGCTGGTGTGGATACCCGGGGGGTGTGGTATCTAGGGGTGAACCCTACCTAAAATACATAAACCAACGCTGGCAGTCAGACCCATCGATGCCCCTAACTCCAAATTATCCACATATCCACTGTAACGTTATTTATATTGCACCCAGCACAGACTAGATTTCTTGGAATATGTGTCAAATTCGTGGTCAACAGAACTTATTTTCCAATTCCTGAAACAGTTCTTCAAAAACATTGATAGGGCTTTCCTCTCACCATTATAATAAAGAAATACGTACTTTCGATAGGTTTCAAGACTAAAAATCTATAAAATAAAATTATAGCAAAAAAACAAGAAAACACGCTTCAAAATCAAATCGAATTAAAAAGTAGAAAATAATTTTTGATAGAAAAAATCAATAATAACTGAAAGTACAAATATCAATTACGATTTATTGATTTACACAGGAAACCAAATGAAAATTGAGTTATTAAAAGACTAATTAAAATTATAGTAAGAAAGCATAGGGTGCAATAAACTAAATTTTCTTCATCTCTCTTGTCTTCTACATACTTTTTTTACTACAATTTCACTATATTCTGTTAATAACACAATTTTATTTGCTCTTTTAGAGTTCACTGTACAGAACACATACATGTTAAAATTACAGTTGGTGGATGATGAAACGGCAGCAGATGTTGATAGTAGAAGATGTTTTATTGTACTGTTTTAGATATATATATTATTATATACAAATATAGATCAGCACTGTGGTTGTGAAAATAGCAGACTGGTAACAAGTTTCCTAAAATAATTGAAATTACATTAAATTATGTATTCCTTTTTCATTTGTTGCATAATCATATAGTTTCACTCAATTTTCAAATGCATAGATTTCACATGTGCTTCAAGTACTCTTTTGTCACTGGCAGCATATTCGCATAGGTCACACTTGAGTACCTTAATTTTCATATGAACAGATTTAATATGTCGTCGGATCAGAAAGTTACTACTAGCAGTATGTTCACATAAATGACACTTGTGTGGTTTAATCCTCAAATGAACAGATTTGATGTGTGTATCTAGCGAACTTTTACGAGCCGTAGCATATTCGCATAAGTGACACTTGTGTTCCTTGATACTCGAATGAACAGAGTCGACATGCTGTTGAAGATTATCTTTTTTATTCGTTTCGTAATCACATAGTTGGCACTTGTGCTCTTTAATTTTCAAATGTACCGATTTCACATGTACTTTTAGTAATTTTTTCACGCTGGCAGCATATTCACATAAGTCACACTTGTGTTCCTTAGTTCTCAAATGAACAGATTTGATGTGTTCATCAAGATTATATTTACTAACCGTAGCAAAATCGCATAAGTGGCATGTGTGTTCCTTGATATTTGAATGAACAGAGTGGATATGCTTTTTAAGGTTGTGTTTTCTATTAGTCCTATACTCACATAGTTGGCACTTGTGTGCCTTAATTTTCAAATGTACAGATTCTACATGATGTTCGATCATATGCTTCTCGCTGGCAGCATATTCACATAAATGACACTCGTATTTTCTTAAATTTACATGAATACGGCTGATGTGCTTTTTAAGGTTGTTTTTCTTATTTGTAACATAGTCACACAAGTCACACTTGTGATTCAAATGGATCGATTTTACATTTTTTTGAGGCTTTTCTTTTTCAAAAGAGGCACACTTGATGTTCAAAAGAAGAGATTCATTGCCTGCTCGACCTAATACTCCGGGAATTTCTTCAGTTAAAGAGGCAGGTGAATCATTTGCATAAACTTGAATTACTATGGCTTTTGAGTTACTGTCTTCATTCTTAGTTTTATATTCTTCTTTGTCATGAACTACTTTTTCCTCTATAAACTGTTCAAAAATGTCTTCTATTTCTAATTTAGCATGCTGTTTCTTGTCATCTTTAGGACTTGCGGTATGATCATAATGATACTTTCCTTCAAGTGCAAGATAATCATTTTGACATTTAGGAAATTCACACTGCTCCAAGAGAACTAATTCAGATTTAATACTCGGTAGATCTAATACTTTAGGGATTTCTTCGTTATATGCGGCAGGTGATTGATTTGCATCGACTTCCATTTCTAAGGAATTTGAGCTAATGTCCTCATTCTTGATTATATATTCTTCTCTTCCATGAACCCCATTTTCATCTATGAATTGTTCAGAAACTTCTAGTTTCACCCTGAAAGGAATACTATTTTTTTGGTGAATTTAAATGTAAGGAAAAAATGAAAATAACGTAAGTTAATCATGCAAATATGAATACTCACTCTTCGTGGACAATATGCACCTCTTCTTTAGTATGAATACTGAGTTCTCCCATATCCATTTTTCCTCCTAAAACGACTACAAACGTTTGTCTATGACTACAAAGATATTAATAATCAGAGACAACTCTCTGTTAATAATGTAATATATCATAAAGTAAGTCATGGGTTTGTTCTGTGGTAATCAGAGAGGTTGTCTCTGGTGGTAATATATTTTATTATGATCAAAGATTATAGATTATAATCTTTGATTATGATGAGAGAGATTAACCACAGAGACAAGACTTTCCCTTTCTCTATGGTTAACCAATCTAACAGAAAAACCATAGAAAATAAAATACCAGAAACGAAGGAATCTGTAAGTAGGATGTCTAGTCAATTTTGTTTTACGTTTTTCGGGGATAAGGAAACAGTTTCGTTCTTCACACCCTAGATATCGCTGTTCAGAATTTGACAGCTTATTGTTAATTGATATTTGAAAATAATTCAAATACTTTCGTACGACTTAACGAATGCGTTGTATTTACAAGCGATTTATTGGTGGGTGAGAATGTTTTGGTTTAGAGACTTAGAGAGTGCAGAATTTCATTTCTTTAACCCGGCGTCAGGTTACTGTGTGGATAATTAACTACAGCTTTTTCAAAATTCGTTGTTGGAAATTTTGGCAAAACCAAATCTCAGATGAACAATCGTTAAGAATATAATATAAAAAAATAAATCAGAATATAATAATATAAATTATATAATATGATATAAAAAAGCGGTATCGTGTTTTGTCACTTTCGGACCATTCTATGAAGTCAAAAATAATTATAGTGATTACGCCAAAGTTCGCCTAGTCCAAAATTTCTAAGAGTTATCGACTGATCGAGCACTAGTGACTCACCTTATGTATTTATTTCATTTCGTAAACTAAGCAATGATTTGAGATGACCTACATAAACTTAATAATACTTTCGAAGTGTTGTAACTAGATGAACTCTCATAATTTTTGATGGAGAAAACAAAAAAAGAGTTGCAAAGGTGTGTTGCCCTGTATGATGAACACTGAGTGCTTTGAATGTTCGCTTGAAATCTAAAATAACAAGATAACAAATCAAAACATAACCTGCTAAAAGGCATCTTTCTTGGAGTTCCTCTTGGTTTGCACAGTGGGTTTCTTGAAAAAGAATAATGTCTGCACTGCAATCTTCCTTTTTCTAGAACAGGTCTGTTCTTCCAAGTGATGATTCAATTGTTCTTCAGATGTTTGAGGAACGCTAAAGGACCTTTAATTTGGGGAATTATCTTCCATAGATGTACAGACATTGAAAAATTAATAATAATGTAACAATTTGCATGGTGTCAGTTGCAGTAAACAAGTTGACATCCATTTTGAATGAAAACAAAGGTCGTTTTATTTCAGAGAGAGAGAGAGAGAAAATAACTTTATTGAATGATATTCAAAGGGCTAACAACCGTTTTATTTCATTCCTTGTATATTTACATAAGTTACAATTGCATTCTAGAATAGTGGAACCAACATATTTTGTATTCATCAAAGACAGTTAGCATGTTATTTTTCATCCTTAATTGTTGAATGAACAGATTTTACATGTGATGCAAGTCGTGATTTCTTAATAGTAGCATAATCACACAAGTGACATTTGTGATCCTTAATTCCCAAATGAAAAAATTTCATATGTTTCATAAGGTCCCATTTGGTACTGGCAGCAAATTCGCAGATGTCGCACTTGTGATCTTTAATTCTCAAATGAACAGATTTTATATGTTTTTCAAGGTCCCATTTGGCTTTCGGAGCATATTCGCACAAGTGGCACTTATTTTTCAAATGAACGGATTTTACATGTCTTTCAAGGTCCCTTTTATTATTTACAGCATATTCACACAAGAGACACTCCGTTTCATTAATTTTCAAATGAACAGAGTTCACATGTGATTCAAGTCTTGCTTTCGTAATTGTAGCAAATTCACACAAGTCACATTTGTGATCCTTAATTCTCAAATGGAAAATTTTCATATGATTCCTAAGGTTATATTTGGAAGCCCCAGCATATTCACACAAATCGCACTTGTGATCTTTGATTTTCAAATGAATAGATTTTATATGTCTTTTAAGGACCCCTTTGGTACTACCAGCATATTCACACAAGTGGCACTTGTAATCCTTAATTCTCAAATGAACCGAGTCGATATGTCGTTGGAGGGCAGTTTTATTATTTGTAACATATTCACATAGATGACACTTGTTTTCTTTGATTTTCACATGAACTTTCTCGATATGTTGTTCCAAGACATATTTTTCATTCTCAGCATATTGTTTATCGTGATCTTCCAGACTGGAAGCGTTATTACATTGTATGCCAGTTTCAAGATAATTTTCTTCACTTGGAAGACGACTGTTATCACATTCATACTGCTTCAAGTGAATCGTTTCAGAGTAATTCATCAGAGGATCTAATACTTGAGGCTTTTCTTCTTTAAAAGAGTCACACTTGATATTCAAAGGAAGAGATTCATTGCCCACCAGATCTAATACTCCAGGTATTTCTTTCTTAAAAGAGGCAGGTGAATGATTTGCATCGACTTCCATAACTAAGGAATTTGAGTTATTTTCTTCATTCTTAATTATATATTTTCTATCATGATCTCCATTTTCATCCATAAATTGTTCAAAAACTGCTAACTTCTCTTCTAACTTCACACTGAAAGAAATACTATTTTTTGAGAAAATTTAAATGTACACATACAAAAAATAATGAAAGTTACTCATTATGGATATGAAAACTCACTCGTGGATAATATGCACCTCTTCTTTTATATCACCCATATCCATTTTTTTTCCTAAAACCTTTTAAAAATAAATATATAATTATCCTCTTTGTAAATTTAATAACATTAATAACTTGTCTCTGTTTAATAATAAAAACAGGCCCACCATAGACTTTCTCATAAACCAAAGATTTATCATTTGTCATAAACCTAAATCTGTGTTTATGTCACAGAGTAGAGCCGTACGAAAGAGTAACAACTTGTTACTCTGGCCACTAAAAACGATTCTCCAAAAAAGGGGGAAAATAGGAGTCGCTGCGATCGCTAGGTGAATCAAGGTAGGAATTTTGCAGTGAAACGAACTGCCCCTAATAATGTTATAAAATAAAAAAAAATTGTTACATCTATTTAGTGCTTCTAAAATTTTTTTATATCTCGGAGAGGAAGTATTTCTCGACATATGTTTATACGACAAACAAACAAAATGTGATTAAAATTTGTTAGTTGAGATCTGGACCACGCTGTATTTTTTTTCTTTCGTAAATATTGTTTTATAAAAAACCTCCCATATTTTGTTCGATTTTTTTCGAAAAAAATTACCGTATTCATAGCTTACTAGGAGGAAAAGTTTTCGTTTTTAGTAGACTAAGCCGTATTATCATCTCTTGTTGCTGAGATTCTAAAAATGAATGTTAAAATGGAAAAAAACTATTTTTATTTTACCCCCCCTTTAGAAAAATTCTACTGGCGCACATGTGAGTAATTGTGTAAATAACATAGAGGTAGTGTATGTTAATAGTGTAAAGAAATTAGTTTAAAGAACTTAAGACTGAGACAAAAATAGTTTATTTGTAGTATAGACACATAACTGACTATTGTTACTAGCTATTTAGATTTTTTACATAATTTTGATAGTTACATAGTCGCACATAAGACACTAGTGTTCATTAATTTTCAAATGAATAGTGTCAACATGCTTTTCAAGTACCCTTTTTCTATTTGTAGAATACTCACATAGATGGCATTTGTATTTGTTAATTTTTAAATGAACAGATCTAATGTGTACTTTTAGGTCTTTTCTTCGACCTGTAGCATATGCGCATAAGTCACACTTGTGTGCCTTTATCTTCAAATGAACAGTTTTAATATGTTCGTCAAGGGAAGATTTCTTATTTCCGGCATATTCGCATAAGTCACATTTGTGCTCCTTGATATTCAAATGAACAGAATCGACGTGACTTCGCAACCTATCTTTCGCACTTGTTACAAAATCACATAATTCACACTTGTGTTTCTTGATATTCAAATGGACCACGTTGATATGCCTTCGAAGTACATTTTTATTCGTTGTATCAAAATCGCATAGGTGACACTTGTGTTCCTTTATTTTCAAATGAACAGAATTTACATGTGCTTCAACGTGGTGTTTTTCGTGAGCAGCATAATCACATAAGTGACATTTGTGCTCCTTGATTTTTAAATGAACCGTGTTGATATGCCTTCGAAGGTCATATTTTATATTTGTTACATGCTCACACAAATGACACTTGTGTTCCATAATTTTTAAATGTACCGATTTTATGTGTATTTTCAGCTCCTTATTTGCACCTGTAGCATATTCACATAAGTGACACTTGTATCTCTTGTTATCTAAATGAACCGCTTTGATATGCTTCTTAAGGTACTCTTTTCTACTTGTAACAAACTCACATAGATCACACTTGAGTTCCAAACGAGAAGATTCTTTCACATGAACTGACCCTATATGTATACCAAGGCGACTTTTAACACTAGTAGCGTAATCACATATATGACACTTATGTTCCTTAATGTTTAAATGAATAGATTTTACATGTCTGTCGAGGGAACTTTTCTTATTTGTAGCATATTCACATGAGTGACACTTATGTTCCTTGATGTTTGAATGAATAGAGTCGACATGATTTTTAAGGTCACCTTTTCTACTTCCAGCATAATCACATAAGTTACATTTGTGCTTTTTTATATTTAAATGAACACCGTCGACATGCTTTCGAAGGTTTCCTTTACTACTCGTAACATAATCACAGATGTGACACGAGTGCTCTTTTATATTCAAATGAACAAGGTTGAAATGCTTTTTCAGTTGACTTTTATACCTTGCAGCATATCCACACAAGTTACATTCATTTTTCTCCATATTTAAATGGACAGAATCAATGTGATTTTCAAGGGCATCTTTTTTATTCGTAACGTAATCACATGAGGCACACTTGTGATTCTCAATTTTCAAATGAGAAGATCTTGCATGTATTGTACGGCTCTCTTCATTATTTGTCTCAAAATCATCCACTTGAGTTGTACACTTCTCCACCTGAGGGGATTCCGAGTATTTCAGTGTCTCTAACATTTGAGATGATTCATTTGTAATAGAGGCAGTTGATGATTGATTTGTAACAATTTTTGTATCTGATAAACATGAGTCACTTTCTTCATTCTTGATTATATATTCTTCTCTACCATGAATTCCTTTTTCATCTATAAATTGTTCAAAAACGTCTACAATCCCGGAATTTCCTTCTAACTTCACACTGAAACAAATCGGATATTTGGAAAATAGAATAAAATTGAAGGTTATGGGAACATGAATACTCACCCATCATGAGCAATATGTACTGCCTCTTCTTCAATAGAATGTTCCATTTTTCTTCTCATTCAGAAGCAGAGAAGAATGATGTTTATGAGAAATTTATTAAGAAATTGTCCAAATCACGAATTACCTATGCCAAATCTACTACTATCTGGAAGTCGTACAATACAATCCATATGGTGTAAGCAGATATATTACATGTGTTATAATCTTTGAGTGTTATTCAGTTTAACTTGCCAGGGTGTCAAATTACCATTTGACAAGGGGGAGTGCTGTTTAGTACACGAATAATTCTTCACACAAATCAAATGATTCGAGGAGTTACGAATGATTTTAGCAAAGATTTTATAGTCTAGAATAAATATGATGGTTATAAATTGTGTAGAAAACTAGGCAGATTAACAGCAGCGACTGTTAACAGCAAAATTTGTTACTCAGAACCATAGGGCATAGAATCTTTGCAGCCATAGACAAAGGAACCACAGATCCTCTTTGACAGAACCGGTTCTTCCCACAGAACACTATCTCTTCTTCCTCTATCTACACACAGAAAAGAAGAGTAGAGAGAAAGAGAACGATCGCCGTACTAATTCGCGAATCCAATAACCGTTGAGGGCGCTGCGAAATGTAAACAAACTTTGACGTACTCTTTTCGAGATTTGTACGGCCTAACAGAGATTTTCTAGTAAATCAAGACATTTATCGGAAGTGAATTGATTGATTTAGTTTCGTAAAGAAAGATCAACATTCTTTGGAAATACTTCATTTGAAAGGGATGAATTGTGGAATAAAATCGAGCGATGATATTGGTAATCCACTGTACCTAGACACAAATTCCTATTATTTCACAGATTCTTTCTTGAAGTAAACCTAGGTAATAATGTTGACGAAGCATATACTGAGTTTGTGAAAGAGGTAGAAACTAAACATCTTGATAAGTAGAGCATTTATGTGGAAGTTTTAAAGTTTCTATTTAAAATAATTTCATTTTCTTACTTTCTGAGTGCAAGTGCCCGTACAGAAACCATAGGTAAGACGACACTCCGTTTTTTTAATATTGTTGGAACTTCAGCTCCCATTTCCACCCTTCCTATACCACAGTTCGAGCTCCACTCCTACTTCAGCCTCCCTTCATCCCTTACTCCCCGGTTTAAGTTCCACTCCTACTGCTGAAACACCCCGCTGGCGTGGATACTCAGGGGGTGCAGAACGCATTTTGGAGTGGCAAAAACTTCCTTCATCCCATACTCCCAACGTCCACCTCTACTGCTATCAAAGCACCCCGCTGGCGTGGATACTCAGGGGGTGCAGAACGCACTTTGGAGTGGCTAAACTTCTCTCGTCCATTACTTCCCAACGTTCAGTCCTACTGTTAGTAAAGCACTCCGCTGGCGGGGATTCTCAGTTGGTGCAGAACGCACTTTGGAGTGGCTAGCCTTCCTTGCTCCCTTACCTTACCTTACGTTCACCTCTACGGTTAGTAAAGCATCCCGCTGGCGTGGATACTCAGGGAGTGCAGAACGCACATGGAGGTGAGCCGTCGTAGGTCTGTGCCGTCTTATTCTTAATTTAATCGTAGAGATTGGAAACGTGCGTAATTGCAGCAGTTTTGAATGCTGATTAATATATTCAGAATTCGAATACTTCTTTTCAAACACTTTTCTCGGTTATATTGATACAGGGTGATTCAAAACTCGAGGCGAAAAATTAAGGGACATATAGAGACTGATAATCTTGATTAAACGAAAAAAAAATGTTTGGCCAATGAGGCCTCTTTTTCGAGTTTTTGGACATTAATGTTTCTGTATGCAACCAATTAAATTTCATAAATTACAGTAAGCCTAGAAATAAATTAGATGAATGTCCCTGGTGACAGAACACTTATTGTTTGCCAATTTAAAAATTGCTTTGCTGGTTTAGTCCTTCTGTTTAACATGCAGTTTTCTAACGAAGAATATGCAGATTTTATTTTTGTGTACGGTGTTTGTTATGGCAACTCATTAAAAGTTTGTCGGGAGTAGGTACAACATGGGATTTCCTTATAGACAACAACCATCTCGCCGGGTGTTTTCTGACGACGCTTATCAAAGGTGCTATGCCCAGCGAGATCACCTGATTTGAATCCTTTGGATTATTTTGTATGGGGACATTTGAAACAACAAGTTTACGTAGAGAAAATTAATGATAAAGAACAATTAATGGAACGAATTATTAATGGAGTCGAATCCACTCAAAACATGCAATTAGTGTACAAATCCCATATTCTGCATTGCCAAGCATATATCGATGCTAATGGTTGCATTTTTGAACATTTGATTTAATTTTTTTGTATTTTTATGAAAAACCTGACTTTTGAAAACACCTTACATACTTATGTAGATTACAAAAAAAACACAATTATTACATACTTTTTTATGTGTACCTCGCCTTCAGCAACTACAGTGACGTGCTTACTGCGTAGGTACTTTTCGAGGAAAAATGCCAATGCTTTCTTTCAAAATTAAATTAATTTCTTATTCAAGATAGAACAAAAAGTCTTTGTGCTTTTCTTTAGGATGCATCATTTGTAAGTAAAAAATTGAAATAATAAAAAAACTCGAAAATGAATTTTATTACATCAAATTAACAATATTATTACTGCATATAATACAGGCAACAATATTAAAAGTGAAGAACTGTCTTGATTCTAAGGGCTGGTATATTCATCCTCTCTATATAGTGTTCGTTGCCATTTTGTTTGTTGAATTTAATCAACAAATCAATCATTCATTAATCATTTCATCTAATTAATGAAGATATACCGATGAGTCCATGATTCTGAATGATTAGGGACTGTCTAATAGGCTTAACGATTGCTGAATTCACCGACCCTTGGTTGTATTATCCAAATAAATAAAACCATCCAGGTACATCTGAATAAATCTATTTAACCGGAAGTGCTTTGTTCGTAACCAACAGAGTTTCAGACTTTTTAGCTTCTTAATCTCACAGAACACTAATTTTCCGTTTACATGAAGGAACCCAAATTTTCAGTTGAGGAATTCACTCGGAAAAATATTTATACCATAGTCACTTGCTAGAATGAACTGATTTTAGATGATTTTGCAGGTACACATTTCTACTTGTTACAAAGCCACACATATGACACTCGTGTTCTCTAATGTTAAAATGAACAGATTTCACGTGATTTTTCAGGGAATATTTTCTACTTGCACCATATCCACATAGATGACACTTGTGATTCTTAACTTTCATATGAACAGATTTAACATGTCTGTCTAGTTTATGTTTTTCACTTGCTGCATATTCACATAGATGACACCTATGATCCTTAATTTTCAAATGAACACATTTTACATGTGTTGTAAGGCTTTTCTTGTCGTTCGTAACATACTCACATAGATGACACTTGTTGTCTTTGATTTTCAAATGAACCATTTTGATATGTTTTTTGATGACATATTTGGCATGCGCTGCATATTCGCAAAGGTGACACTTGTGTTCCTTGATTTTCAGATGAACGGATTTTATGTGTTTATTGAGTTTTGATTTTTCACTTGCAGCAACATCACATAAATGACACTCATATTTTCTTAAATTTAGATGAATATGCTCGACGTGCTTTTGTAGGGCCCATCTTCTACTTGTAACAAACTCACACAGATGACACTTGTGATTCTTGATATTCGAACGTTTGTATTTTACATTTTTTTTATTGTGATCTTTCGAACTGGAAGCATTATTACACTGTATGCCAGTTTCAAGGTAATCTTCTTCACTTGGAGGACGACTGTTATCACAACCATACTGCTCCAAGTGAGTTACTTCAGAATCATTCATCAGAGGATCTAATACTTGAGGCTTTTCTTCTTTGAAAGAGACCAACATGTAATTCTCGATATTCAAAGGAAGAGATTTATTGCCCTCTGGATCTATTACTCCAGGCATTTCTTTGCTAAAAGAAGCAGGTGACTGGTTTGCATAGACTTCTAAAACTGAGGAGTTAATATCTTTATTTTTAATTATGTCTTCTTTTTTATCATGAACTCCTGATTTAACTTGCTGTTTCTTGTCATCTTTAGAACTGAAAGTATGATCATATTGTATACTTTTATCAAGATACTCTTCTTCTCCTGCAGGATAATCAACCAAATTTTCACACTGCTTCAAATGAACCGATTCAGATTTATTGCTTGGTGGATCTAATACTCTAAGCATTTCTTTGTTCAAAGAGGCATTTGTGTTACACTCTTCATTTTTAAATAAATATTCTTCTCTATCATGAACTCCTTCATCGTCTATAAATTGTTCAAAAACTTCTAATTTCACACTGAAATATTATTTTTTTGAGTAAATTCAAATGTATGGAAAAAATTAAGAAAGTTGATATTCATAAATATAAATACTCACTCATCATGCACTCCTTCTTCGATATCAATAATACGTTCACTTATATCCATTTTTCTTCCTTAATTAGACCAAATTAAACGATTAATTAGGTTGTCTATGCTATTAATATGTATCACAGACCTAACTATCACAGAAACTTGATTCTTCAATCAACGGTCTATGATAATATGTGTTTGATTTTCTGTGGTCCATAGATTATTGTCTGTGGTCTCTATGTCTGTGGTATATGCGTTGCTTTTCTTTGATTCTGCGTTTATGAATAAATGAATGAAAAACAAAGATATGTAATATCCATATATCCGTTCTTTGATGAAAAATGGATAGTGGCGATCGTTATGTTAAAATTGAAAAAGGGGCACATATCACCTGTGACAAGTCAGTATATTACCTCTTCTTCATATTTACGTTTGTGATGCTTTTTTCACCTTTTACTTGGTACTTAGTTCAATCAAATTACTCATGGATGCAATTGACTTGAAACTCTTATTTCTTTCAGAGTGGAGTTAGAAGAAAAATCAGGAATCGTTGACATTTTCGAACAATTTATAGGCGAAGAAATAGTTCAAGATAGAGAAGGATATATGATCAAGAATGAAAAAATTGGCCAAATTTGTTTAGGTATAGAAGCCTCTTCAACAGAAAAAATTCGTGACACATTAGATCCACTTATAATTAACTCTGAACCAGCTCACTCGGAGGCCTATGCATGTAGTAAAAGTCGCTTGGGTTATAATCCTGCAAGTGAAAAAAATTGTCTGGAATCATGCATACAATATGATACAGCTTCCAGTTTGGAAGATATCAAGAAAGAATGTGTAGAATCTCTTCAATTGAATATCACGAATCAGAAGTGTCATTTGTGTGATTTTGAGACAACTTATGAAAAAAACCTTGCCTTACATCTGAAATCTGTTCATCCAAAAATTAGGAATCATGAGTGTCAGTTATGTGATCTTGTTACAAGTAGAAAAGACACCCTTCAAAGGCATATCGACCTTGTCCATTCAAACAAATGTCACTTATGTGGATATACTGCAAAAGGGAAGAATGAACTTGATGCACATCTAAGATCTGTTCATACAAATATCAAGAAACATAAGTGTTCCTCATGTGATTATGCTGCGACTCGAAAAAAACACCTTGAAGTTCATGTGAAATCTGTTCATTTAAGAATTAAGGAACACAAGTGTCATCTATGCGAGTATGAGACATGTGAAAAAAAAGTGCTTCAAAAGCATATTGATACTGTCCATTTGAATATCAAGAAACATGATTGTTCCTTATGTGATTACTCTGCTAGTCAAAAACTGCACCTCGAAGTTCATGTGAAATCTGTTCATTTGAATATCAAGGATCATAAATGTTCCTTATGTGAATACGTTGCGGGTCAGAAAACAAACCTTGAAGTTCATGTGAAAACTGTTCATTTTAACATCAAGGAACATAAATGTTCCCTATGTGAATACGCTGCGAGTCGGAAACATCAACTGGATGTTCATATGAAATCTGTTCATTTAAAAATTAAGGAACACAAGTGTCATCAATGTGATTATGCGACAAATGAAACAAATATGCTACAAAGGCATATCGATGCCGTCCATTTAAATATCAAGAAATACAATTGTCACATGTGTGAATACGCTGCGGGTAAAAAAGATAACCTCGATGCACACATAAAATTCGTTCATTTAAAAATTAAGAAACACAAGTGTCATATGTGTGAATATGCTGCGAGTTTCAAAACAACCTTAAACAATCATATAAAATCTGTTCATTTGAAAATTAAAGATTACAAATGTCACCTATGCGATTATGATACAAGTGTTAAGTCTCAACTTCAATGGCACATCAACTGTGTTCATTTGAATTTGAAGAAACACAAATGTCCTCTATGTGATTATGCAGCCAATGAGAAACGTATCATCCAACGACATGTAAAGTCTGTTCATTTGAAAACCAAGGATTACAAGTGTCAGCTGTGTGAATATGTTACAAGTACAGATGTAAATCTTCGAAATCATATAAAAAAGAAACACCACACAACTCAGGTCACGTAAATATCTAGCAGTAATTATAAAACGTGCTACAAATATACTAGGTAATTTACGAAGGTTGAGTTGGTCTAAATTGTATGAAAATCCATAAAGGCACTAAATAATTTTGTTTTTATGGTTGTAATTATAGCTATGATGAGCTGGATGTGTTATAAATGAATCTCACATAATTAAAGTCCTTGATGGACCAAAGAAAATGATAACAGGCTGAAGAATTCAATATGAGTTTGATAAAACTTTGGAAGTGATTTCATTTAAGCAATGGGCTGAGTTTTTTAAGTTATTAAATATTGAAATTAACTCTGAATGTTATCAATTTATATATCAACTATTTCCATTGAAATTATATGAATTTTTCGCGATTATTACAGATTATATTATAGAACATAATTTTGTAAGGGTCCCTGACCTTACATGAAGTGTTGGTAATATATTGTTTTGATGAATAAAATTTTTCTATTCCTTCAAAGATCGCATTTTCCTATATATCTATCTAGCATTGGTACCTTTACATGATCTTAACATGTGTAATGTCTTCCTAGTGAAAATAAGGTATGTAATTCCATTTTTGAGTTTATTTTCAAAAGTTATCGATATCTTTGACAACATGGGTTTCCACAAAAATAATTTGGTGTTGCCTTGCGATTAACATGTTTTATTTGTTCCAAATCTTAGAAAGCTACTGGTTTGGACGGAATTCATTCTGAGTTCATCAAGCATTCAGGAAAAAGGACTTTGTCTTGGTTGTTATCTTTTTATAATAACATTCTAAATTTTGGCAATTTTCAGGCCGAGTTCTGAAAGGCGAAAGTCATAGGAATTTTAAAACGCTCAAAGGAATCCTCTGATCTTAGAAGTTACCGACCCAATAGTTTATTGAGTGTTCCTTTCAAAATTTTAGAGAGGCTGATTCTTTTTAGGATTGAATCGACTCTAGAAGACGCTTTCCAAAATAGTCAGGGGGGTTTTAGGAGAAATAGATCAGGTTCTGAGCCTCACTACTTTCATTCAAGCAGATTTCAAAGATAATCTAAAAACAGAAGCAGCATTTGTGGATTTATCTGCAGCATATGTATGGAAGAATGGTTAGATTTCGAAACTCGAAGAAGTTCGTTCGAAAATAAGGCGGTCGAGGGAAAAGTTGGCCAGAGAGAAGATAAAAGTTTTGGCGGGAGATGTGCTGCACTATGATTAGTCGATATGATTTGGCATCTTGGGGACAATTAATGTATGCTCGTTGCTGATAGAGAGGACAAAAGGCACCCCACTCACAGTTGCTCAATATCACTCTGGTTTGCTTTATACAGATGATGTCACAATAATAGAGATGACAAACTGTGCGATAACTGCGGCGATATTACCTAGGATCACTTTGTTTTCAAGATGAAACGTTCGGCGCATCCGACGATAAAATTATCAATTATTATGATGTCCTGTCCGCAAGGCGTCGCTAGCAACTGGGACGAAAACGCCTGACAAATCCGAGTCAGGCAACCAAACATTCACGACCGGACATCAGCAGTAAAATCTGTTTGGTTTATTGTTCATCTATGGAGGGTAGACTACCCTCCATATGTTCATCATACGACTTCTATCTTCACATTTAAACTCGATTTTCATATCGTTATCATTCTTTATGTTTGTATATGATTGAATGATATACAAACTCCACACGCATCTGTTCAGGATGTTTTATACGGTGCGGACATCGTTTTTCAGACAGATAAAAACGGTGCGGAATGTTAACAATTACGAACGATGTCGGAATCCTGAATTGGAAACTTAAAATATTTCTCTTCAGAATTAATTCAAAATAAAATTACTTAAAAATGAAAACTAAAAGATTATTCTAAAATGTGGGTGCATTTTTGTAAGAAAAATACACTTTCATTACAATGCGTATTCAAGCAGTGTATGCATTACAAGGTTAGTTAGCAAAAATGGGTTCCAAAGGGAAGGGAAACAGGGAATTAACCTTCCTTCAATACGAGCTTCGCTGCAATAACCTCGCTGATAGAGAGGACAAAAAGCACTCCACTCACAGTTGCTCAATATCACTCTGGTTTGCTTTATACAGATGATGTCACAATAATAGAGATGACAAATTGTGCGATAACTGCGGCGATATTACCTAGGATCACTTTGTTTTCAAGATAAAACGTTCGGCGCATCCGACATTGACAGACGAAGAATTTGGTTTCCTGTCCGCAAGGCGTCGCTAGCAACTGGGACGAAAACGCCAGACAAACCTGAGTCGGGCAACCTAACATTCACGACCGGACATCAGTAGTAAAATCTGGTTTGTTTATTGTTCATTATACGACTTCGATCTGCACATTTAAACTCTATTTTCATATCGTTATTATTCTTTATGTTTGTATGTGATTGAATGATATACAAACTTTACACGCATCTGGAGTATGGAAAGGATGGTACGCTTACTAGAAAACATGCTGCCAGATAGAAGGTTTCGTGTTTTTGTTGATGATAATAGTTAGTAATTTCGAAACTTTAAATAACGGTCTTCCACAAAGATCAGTCTTAGCACCTCTTCTTTTCAATTTATATCTGTGTGATATCCCTCTACTACTTCTTCTGAGAAATTTATATACGCTGATCGATATTGCTTTCGTATTCCGTCATTCCGATTTTAGATGTATAGAGAATAAATAGTTGTTTATCTCGACTATACAAATACTAATCTAAAGGTTGATCGGGTATGTAGTCAACTATATAGTTTTTTAGCTCTTTATTGTATCAACCTTATTGGGTTGATACCCAAAGTATTTTTGTAACCATTTTTGTAACGTGCGTTTCTCGGAGAAGCCTTTAATCTCGAGCGCCAGCTATTCTTTTCAATAGGAAGAATAGCAAACCTACCAGAGTAGCTGCTAGCCGGAGACAGAGCTCGGTGTTGTCTAGGGTAGTAGCGACAACGAAGAAGTCAAAATCGAATTATGTAAAAGTTTATTCACACCTTCGGAAACTAGTTATATGTACAAGGGAGATATGTGAGATATGAGTGATTCTATAAGTGAAAATACATTCGGAAATCTTATCCGGTCACGAGCACTTTATGAAATTTATACCGGGTGTAGTGAAAAATTAACGGTTCAATAAAAATGCGCCAACCAGAACTGACGAATGCTAAGGACTTGCTATACGGTATCGGTATGTAGTTGTATTTCTCCGGAAATGAAACACAATAAGGGCGGATCTGTTCGAGACTTTTATTCGCTGCCCCAAGGGTTATAACACGCCATGACTGACAGCGAAGAAAATGTCTATTTTTAACGCAACTACGGGATTTCACTGACTACGTGCTGTATCTCTTATTCTCTGCCCCAAGGGTTATAGCACGCCATGACTGACAGAAAAGAAGAGATTTCGGATTTAACACTTATAACGCGGAGCGCGGACAGGGGGGTTGACGGAACTTTCCCTTCAGTACCCCAAGGGCTAGGGCGGACCTGTTCGAGACTTTTATTCGCTGCCCCAAGGGTTATAGCACGCCATGACTGACAGCGAAGAAAATGTCTATTTCGCGCAACAGGGTAAAGAACGATAAAATACAACAGAGAACGATACAGTACAGCAGTGTCAAAGTTAAAGAAGTATAACGGCGTGGGTCTAACAAAGAAACTGAACGGTACAGACGGGGACCTACCTCCTTTGTTTCAAGCACTCGAAACTCAAAGGATTTAAAAGAAAAAAACTAAAAAATTAACTCTAAGCACTGATGCAAATAACACAAAATGATTATCTTCAACGGCGAAAGAAATACGGAAAATCAACTGAATTTATAACAGAAGTTAGAAACCACGTTAGAAAGCGAAAAATCGAAAACACTCAAGCGAAAGGAAAGCACTGAAGTAAAATTCGAAAGTTAGCCGAAGAACTGAAGTAACAGTCGAAAAGTCGAAAAGTGACCGTCGCGGGGATCGGGTATGTAGTCAACTATATAGTTTTTTAGCTCTTTATTGTATCAACCTTATTGGGTTGATACAATAAAGAGCTAAAAAACTATATAGTTGACTACATACCCGATCAACCTTTAGATTAGTATAGAGAATAATCTATCTACAGATTTAGAAATTTTGAGGCATTAATGCCTCAGTGGCGTTTGCGTCCTAACCCAAATAAAACCATGAATTTCCAATCATCAAAGATATAGAAAATTGAGTGTAGTTTTCGGTATTTCTTTTTTGAAACATAACTGCAATCCAGAATATCTAGGAATTAAGCTGGATTCCTCGCTGAATTTCAAAGAGCTTTTGGGAAATTTGCGTCTGAAGTTGAAAACTAGGAATAATATCCTACATAAACTAGCTGCATGGTACTTCATGGATGGCTTATGCAGCTACTAGCCCTAGTTTTTTCGGCTGCTGAATATTGTTGCCCCATTTGGGTTAATAGTGCTCATGTGCAAAAAATTTATGCACACCAAAATCTTACTATGAGAATTATTTACTGAAACTATTAGATCTTCACCTAATCGATGGTTACCAGCACAGAACACTAATATACCAGTTACCAGTTCTTTCAAACATTTTACCTCCCCATTCGTAGACAGTGTGTTATAAATTCTTGGAATAAATTTCACTCCTTTCCCGACTTATTTCCAATTCTGTTCCCTTGGGTTCCAACTATTCCTTAATTCGGATGTAAGAGTAAGAACATTTTTGGCAATCTAAATGAAATATGTGCACTATTTTCAATCAAAAATTTGTGATCTTCCCAGGAAACTATGGTAGAGTTATTCTTTAAAAACGAAAATAAGTTGGTTGGTGCCTAGATTACTTAGAGGACATTTCACTTCTCATATATTAATTAGTGTTCTGTTAAAATAAATTCAGTGTCTCAATAATGAAGTTTCAGTCATTTCACACAAATTTGTTTTTCTCTGCATTCTTCTTGAAAAAAATGCCTTGAGGTGCTTGTGATTTTACTAACATCAAATTCCATTTATGCAAAGAAATTTTTCTAGATTAAGAACTGAAAAATTCTCCATAGTTATGAAAAGCAATATAAAGAGTGTGTCTTTGACTCGTACAAATATTTTAATCAAAGAATTTTTAACTTCAACAATAGATTCTTTTTTCCGAATCTGCTTCGGTTTAAAAGATGCAGGATGTTGAAAAACCCAAAAAAAAGTCAAAAACGGTTTAATCGAATAGAATCAATTTTGGAATATAGTTTTTCATTTATTTGATGAATCTTTTTCGAACTCAAGATACCACGTTTTCCAGTTTCTTCATTATGACAATTACATACCATAAAAATACCAAAAGTTCAAATATAAATAGTGTTTGTTCTATCAGGAATATTATTTTTCATGATGTGAATATAAAAATATGGTAATATTCTGATTTCAACATCATATTGACCACCTGACAAGTAAATCTAAATTTTTGAATACGAACCTGAAATTTTTTCTATTTTTTTTTTGTGCTGACAGTGAATGCCTCAAGGAACAAGCTTGTGAAATATCAGCTAAAAATTTGCCATATTAACGAAGATATGGGAATTTATAGATTTAGCATTTTTTCACTAATCACCCTATATCTCCGAAAGGAAGGAAAGGAAGGTAGGGGGAGGGTAGTCTACCCTCCATAGTTGAAGAGAAGGTGGAAAGAAAATGGTGGACCCACAGCTGTGCTCGTACTATTAATCGGAGAATATTCAAGAGCTAAGGTCGATTGTAAATAGTTATTTCTAAAGAAAATCTATTTTGTTGTTTTTTTTATGTTTTGATAAAACTGTTATTCGTTTCATATTACTTTATTTGTATTCACAAATTTCTTCGATATGATCATCGTTCCGTTAACATTAAATAAAATAACAAAATAAATATAAATATATTTACTGAGTTTATTCACAGCTACTTGCTATATTGCTATTTGAATGAATAGATTTTATATGATTTTTCAGGTATAAATTTCTACTTGTAGCAAACTCACATAGATGACACTTGTGTTCCTTAATTTTCAAATGAACAGATTTCACGTGCATTTCTAAGTCCTTTTTTCTACTAGCAGCAAATTCGCACAAGAGGCACCTGTGCTCCCTGATTTTCAAATGAACAGATTTCACATGTCGTTGGACGATACGTTTCTCGCTGGCAGCATATTCGCACAAGTGACATTTGTGTTTCTTGATATTCAAATGAACAGAATTAACGTGTCTTCGGAGCACATCTTTCCTACTCGTGAAATACTCACAAAGGTGACATTTGTATTCTTCAATTTTCAAATGAACAGACTGTATGTGAACGTCAAGGGTAGTTTCCAATCTGGCAGCAAATTCACAAAGGTGACATTTGTGTTTCTTAAAATCCGAATGGACGCGCTCGACGTGCCTTTGAAGGTACACTTTTCTACTCGTTACATAATCACACATATGACATTCATGTTTCTTGATATTCAAATGAACAGTGTCGACATGTTTTTGAAGGTCGCCACTTCTACTCGTGATGTATTCGCACAGGTGACACTTGTGCTCCTTCACTTTCAAATGAACAGATTTGATATGATTTTGGACTACATGTTTCTGACTTGAAGCATAATCACATAAGTGACATTCGTGTTTCTTGATATTTAAATGAACAGAGTTTGTATGCTTTCGAAGGTCCCCTCTTCTACTTGTAACATACTCACATAAGTCACACTTGTGTTTCTTAATATTTAAATGAACCGAATCGACATGCTGTTTAAGGTTATCTCTTTCACTTGTAACAAACTCGCATAAGTCACACTTAATACCGGAATGAACAGATTTTATATGTGAAGCAAGGTCATTTTCAAAATTGGTCTCAAAATCACACATATAACACTTGCTATTCAAAAGAAAAGATTTATCATCCCATTTCTTGTCATCTTCAGTGTAATCATTTTGACATAAAAGAAATTCACACTGGTCCAAGTGAACTGGTTCAGATTTATTGCTTCGTTGATCTAATACTGAGGGCATTTCTTTGGTGAGAGAGGCAGATGAATGATTTGCATCAACTTCTATATCTGGGGAATTTGCATAGCTTGCTTCATTCTTTATTATATATTCTTCTGTCTCATGATCTCCTTCTTCATCTATAAAACGTTCAACAATGTCTACGATTCCTAATTTGGCATGCCATTTTTTGTCATCTTTCAAAGTATGATCATACTGTATGTGTTTATCGAGATATTTTTCTTCGCCTACAGGTTTATCATTTTGAGATTCTGGAAATTCACACTGATCCAAGTGAACCGATGATTCAGATTTATTGGTTGGTAGATCTCGAGGCATTCCTTTAGTGAAAGAGACAGGAGACTGATATGTATTGACTTCTGTAACTAGGAAATTTGAATTACTTTATTTATTTTCGATCATATATTCGTCTCTATCATGAACTTCTTTGTCTATAAGTTCTTCAAAAACGTCCACGATTCCTTATTTTTCTGCATTTCTGCTAACTTCACTCTGAAATATGGAGGGTTCTTTCAATAAAACCTTGATTGTGAAATATGTGAAAGGAAAGAATGATTTAAAAAGAGAGGTAATAAAAGGATCATAAACATTGATATATTACTATTCACTGGTGAAATGGAGTAAGTGGACATCCTCTTCCTTTTGCTTCTCCTTCAACCAAAGAGTAACCAGAGTTGGTTACTCTTTGCTTCAACTTTCCTAAACACAAAAACATTGATCAAAGAGATCATCCCAAGCACAGAACACAAATAATAAGCAGAGATATTCTCTGATCCCAGTATTTATCATGTCCTGTGCGAAAAATGGAAAACGATCACCATATATAAAAATGTGTCTCCAAAAACGGTAAATTAGGAGTCTTTGAATAAAAAATTTTTTTATTACTATGTAAGGAGTCGCTACGATCGCTAGAAAAATCAACAAAAAACGTGAATTTTAGCAAGAAAAATCTATGACATAACCTAGGCCCATTTTAAAGAATTCTGTGGTGTCTAGTCATTGAACTCTATGGTTCCCATAGAGTTCAATGTGTCTAGTTCTTAGAACATAGAATATCAGGAAGGAGCTTTTTCGAATAAATGTGACGGGAATTGTGCGACGGAAACGGCCATATTGGTCTTCCAAATTTTAATTTTAAAAGTGGCAGACTTGGAAGTCAAATGATTCTGTTATCTGTGGCCAAATGAACAAAGTGATGTTTTAACTTAATTTTGGTAATTTGGATTCTTGAAATTTACTGGAAATAAGGATTTTGGATATTGTAGCGTGAATTATTCATAGGTAGGTGATTTTTTTGAGCTGAGTATCAGGTATTAATTATGAGTTCCTGAATTTCATGACATATAACAAGGTTATCTCATGACAATAACACTCCATGGGCGTAGGTGATGAAGTCATAGACCTTAATACCATTAAGTATATAGCCAAGCAGTGTTAGGCGGGGTGAATTTCCGCTTTGATTATCAATTTGAACGAGCTTGAAAAAGCTTCTGACTTTACGTCAGTGCTTTCCTAATTTTTTTGATTAATCAGTATCAACTGACTATTGAGGTTAGTTTTTTGGAAACTTCATTGTCCTACGTCACTGTTGAAACGGAAATATATGTCGGCCATATTTCTCCTCCATTCCGGTCAAATTGAAATGAGCAATATGCTCCTTCCTGTTATTCTATATTCTAAGGTCTAGTTAACGTCCTTTTCTATGATCAAATTCTTCAACCACAGATAAAAAAGTTAATTCTTTAGACATTCTTTTATTCCAAAATCCACTGACTTTTGTGTAAAGATAAAATCTTTGCTTTTGTATATTGTATTTTTTTCAGCTTCTTTTGAACGTGTATTTGAAAGTTCATGAATTGTGATTGAATATAGATGACGAAAATGAAAGTTAAAAAATTGTGACATAACTGTCACAAAGTTAACAATTGTTATGATTCTGTTATCTGTGGTTATTTGATATTCAAATGAACTGAACATGATGATAATTATTTTTATTGACATTAACATAGGGTCATCAAAAAAGTACTATACAACTGAAAATTAACTGAAATGGACTGATTTCAAATGTTTTTCAAGATAACATTTCTTATTAGCAGCATATTCACACATGTGGCACCTGTGTTTCTTGATATTTAAATGGACAATGTTGATGTGTCTTTGAAGTTGAGATTTTATACTTGTATCATAATCACAATGTTGACACTTGAAATCCTTAATTTTCAAATGAACAGATTTAATGTGTTCATCAAGTTTTTGTTTTGCACTCGCAGCAAACTCACATAAGTGACACTTGTGTTCCTTAATTTTAAAATGAACAGATTTCACATGTGCCTCAAGGCCTTTTTTCTCGCTCGCAGCATATCCGCACAAGTGACACCTGTGTTGCCTAATTTTTAAATGAACAGAGTTGATGTGCGTTCGCAGGGCGCTCTTTCTACTTGAAACGTACTCGCAGTGGTCACATTGGTAATCCTTAATTTTCAAATGAACAGATTTTACGTGAATATCGAGGCTTTGTTTTTCACTAGCAGCATATTCGCACAAGAGGCACTTGTGTTCCTTGATATTTAAATGGACGCATTTAATATGTGTTTCAAGGTCCTTTTGTTTAGCCGCAGCATATTCACATAGATGACACTTATGATCCTTGATATTTAAATGAATTGTTTCGATATGTTTCTGAAGGCAACCTTTTCTACTTGTAACAAACTGGCAAAGATGACACGTGTGATCCTTAATTTTCAAATGAACGGACTTAATGTGAATTTGAAGGCAACTTTTTATATTCACTGCATATTCACATAAGTGACACTTGTACTTCTTGATATTTAAATGAACAGAATCCATATGATTTTGAAGATACACTTTCCTACTTGTCACATACTCGCATAAATTACACTGGAGTTTCTTGATATTAAAATGAACAATATCCACATGCTTTTGAAGGATGTCCTTTCTTTTTGTAATATAATCACATAAGTCACACTTGTGTTTCTTTATATTGTAATTAGCAGATTTTTCACTTTCTATCTTATGATCTTTTGGACTGGAAGAATAATCATTTTCTTCACCTTCCATATCTGCATTATCCCCCATGTGACTTTTATAACATTCATACTGCTTTAAGTGAACAGATTCGGAGTTATTAATCAGTGGATCTAATACTTGGGGGATTTCTTTAGTAATAGAGGTGGAATGATAATTGGGCGTTCCATCTTCCTTCTTAATTAAATAATTTTCCCTTACGTAAACTTCTTTTTCATCTATGAATTGCTCAATAACGTCTATAACTCCAAATTTTTCTTCAGAACTGAAAGAAACAAGACTTTTGGAGAAGTAGCTGCCAAACTAGAAAAGTATGGGAATATTGATCATACTCACTCATCATGGGTAATATGTACCTCTTCTTTGATATCAATAATACTCTCACCCATTTCTTCATCTATTTCAAATGTCAGAAACTCATTAAATATTTGGAATTCAGTCTGTCAGGGTAAGAAGAAATACTCTCTTTTTGACTGCCGAAAGCTTAAGAGTTGATGTTTAAATATTTACTTTCCACGTTGCAAACAAAAATCAGGGCAGATACTCTGTTTCTTCTGCCAAAGGCCAAAGAGGAATCTTTGCAAAAATTAACCTCAATTTTTGACAGTGCCCAGAACATAGAACTATAAAGCATAAAATTATGTGGCCTAAGCATTGAACTCTATGGGAACTGGAATGGCATCGCGATACAGGCAAAATGAGGAAGAGTGAAAGGGAAGAAGTAGAGCAACCTTTCTCTCTCGCACGCCGTTGCTATTAGCAACGTAAACATTTCAATGTGCGGGAATGAAAGAATGATCTATTCGAACTGAAAATATTTGAAGGATTGATACTGATTGGAAAAATTCACTTCTTTCTCTATTTCCCAAATTGTTCAAATCTTTCAACGAGTCGGTTCGTACTAAAAATAATTAATCATTAGTTTGTCATTCTGATCGAAATTTCTAAAAATTTTGCACTTTTTTTAGTGATTTATGATGTCAATCATAATTTCCTGAATTTCGGGAACGAAATTTTTAATAATCACCCTTGCAGCCTTGATGAATTAATAAAATAGAAGCTTTAAAGTAATTTGAATATGAATATTAATTATAATCTTGAGGCAAGAATATAGGAAATGATCTTCTGAAAAGCCTCGGATAAAGCTTTGGAATCATATGAAAAGCAGTGTCAGCAAAGACAGAGTTGTCTCTGGAGCAGAGACAGTCGTCTCTGGTGTCAGTGCGAGAAATTTTAAATATTCCAAATAGTTCAATATATAAAAGGAATCATATCAAAAAGTAAAGAACAAAATTGCTGAAATATTTTTATTTAACATAATTGGGACAAAAATGTAACATTTGCTTAACAATTATTAAATAAAATTAATTTAGTCATTTTCTGACGAATAGTAGAGGATCCCCATGAAGTTCATCATTCATTAACTTTGATTGATGGAACATTCTACACTAGCCCTAGTGCAATCTTCATGGTCGAAATAAATCCTAAAGCGAATGTCTTTCGATAGTGAAAAAGAATGTTGGTATCATCAATTTCCAATGATTCTAAATATTCTATAGTTTCACTGAAAATTTCCTCAACATACCTCAGGGAAAAAGATCTAATTGGAGCTTTAAACCCTCTCCGGAACAGATTTCTAGAATTAAGAATGTCAAACACTCTATCAATTTTTCTAATGAATTCAACGGTAGCGGCACTATTTTCGAATTGTAAGTTCTTACATTTGTTATTAAGAAATTCCATAGCATCTGCTACCCCATTACTCATTGTTTGAGTAGCTAATCTGACATTCATAATTCTATTTTTATAATTGATATGCTGAGATGAGAGGGAATTAGCCAACCTTAGACCTTCCTCCATTTGAACTTTTTCTAATTCCTTGACAAACTGCCAAGAAATGTTTCCTGTGGGGGACTGCAAATTTTTTTCTGCAAATGTATTTCTACGGATACCAATTTTTCCTTCCTGTAGCTTTGGTCCAAAGTTGTAAAGTAAAAGGTTTTCGGAGAGGGAACCTAAAAAAATGAAAAACATAAGGCATAATTCCTAATTATTTACTGCTTCTCTCTTTTTGTGGATTCTCACTTCTGTAAAACTGTTCAGGATGGATTGGTTTATGTGATACCAACACTTCACAGAAAAAATATTATATTATATTTATGTCCCCTGCATTATGGCATCCGTTTCCAACACAATACTGGACCATTGTTGTTATGAAATTCTTCTTATTCAAAATGTTTTTTGTTACTGCAAAAACCACTTTGGTCACTCTGGGAAACACATAGACTTAAAAAACACTCACCAAAAAACTATATTTAAGCTTTGAAAAAGCACAAGAAATTCTGTTCAACAGCTAACTTGACTTGATATATAGACATTTTTCGAGTTTCTTAGGAATGTAAATCGGAAGTATATGGCTTCTAAACAATTTTTCACCATGATTTTTACTAAAATACTGACAAAAAGACATTAAACAATGTAATTTAAAATTTATCTACGAAAATGACATTTAAATTTAGGTTATAAGAGTGTAAACAAAAACACGCTAGAGAGAGAAAGGTTGCTCTACTTCTTCCCTCTCTCTCGGTCACAATTTCCGACGCATTTTGCTACCTACGAAGCCATTCCAGTTCCCATAGAGTTCAATGGGCCTAAGAGCAGAGATATAGATATATATCTCTGCCTAAGAGATATCTCTGGCCCACATTGAACTCTATGAGTTCAATGCTGGCCCAGAAGCATTGAACTAAAGAAGTTCAATGCCCAGAAGCATTCCATCTCTCTCGCAGGCAGTATATTCGCATTGAACTCTATGGGAACCCCATAGAGTTCAATGTATATTCGTGTTCTGTGCAGTTCAGTTTGTCTATGCTCGCAGGCAAAGAGTATAAACTCTTACTTTTACTCAAAGCAAAGATTATAGAGTTAGGAAGATGAGAAACGTCTTCTCTAAAAACCTACTACATTTTGGTCTGTTTCACGCACTGAGAAACTAGATGGCGTTATAATCGCAATCGTAATTTTAAATTATTCTGTTTTATAATTGAAGGGCGCGAAATTCGAATTTTTCGAATATCGACTAACAGCCGTTCTCAATAAACCTATCTATCCATCTTTTCATATACGGACCGCCCACTTACTAACCAAAAGAAACCGAAGTGTATGTACGGACTATACTTCAAAAATATATCTACAGATAGATTGAAACGAAATCAGATTGAACTGTTATATATCAAAGCTGTTATTTCCATACAATAAATTTTTTTTGAATCAATAGAATTTGTACAATTTTTATCGGAAACCTATATGAACAAATATTCTGTATACCATATATTTTGCGTCGCAAGAAGTTGATTGTTGTTTTCAGATCTGGGGAACCTAACCTGACTCTATCTTTGCTCGCAGGGCCAGTAGGAAAATTAATTAAGTCTTAGACCTATGCATAACAAAGCTGGGATCAATAAAAAAAAATTGATCTGAGATAATAACGAGATATTAAATAACAAAGATGGCTTGTTGCATTCAACCCATTGAACTCAAGATAGTTCAATGATTCAACCATAAATCGGGTGTTTTCCACAGATTTTACTGGTTTTCCATGGTGTTTTCCTTAGACTAGAGAAGAATCAAAGATATTACACACTTATATCTAATATCCTTGAGAAGAATCCCTAAACTAAGGTGTTTTCTGTGCCATTAACCTCAGTGAATTCTAGAAGACTACCCTAAGTATGGAGAGTAGAGAGAAGGAGAACGATCGCCGTACTAAAAATGTGTCTCCAAAAACGGGGAAAATAGGTGTCGCTGCGATTACAACGGGTTTCGATAAGGAGTGGGGATTCAAGCGTCAATTTGAAATGAACAGCCTTCATTTTATTTAAGGTTATGTGTCATCGTGGTTTTTCTGATGATTTTTCAAATACCTTTCTTCAAATCTATATTGAATATGAGTTCTCTGAATTATATGCAATAAAATGCAAGTCGAAATCAATGAAATTCAAAAGAAATCACTGATCAAAAAAATTGTACCTACTTTTGTTTATCATTGTTTATTGAAAGCAGCTATGTTAGTTGGTTTACTAATCTTCAAAATTATATAAATCCGTAGTGAGGAGCAGTACACATCAAGACAACAAAAGGTAGCAGTCTCAGATTTATCACTTAGGTATTAGAGTAGATTCTTTTGCCAATACTCAGCTGAGAACCGATATAAACCATATATTATGTTATGCCAACAAAATTCTTCAAGAATATTTACTTCTGAACCATGTAGTTTTATTGGTTAAATATTCTTATTCAGAAGAGTCAACTTCTCACGAGGGATGACAATTTCGATTTCGTTTATAATGAATCCATCATCTTTTTGATATCTTCATCGCAAAAGTGCTCTTGACACACAAATTGATTGGGAGTTGATTCTTGAGATAAGGTTTTTTCCAATTTTCTCTCAAAAATGCTCTCGGAAATTTTATCTCTTCTCCTTTTCTTTCCGATGCCAAAACACTCTTATACTAGCGCACGCTTCAACATTTCACCATGGTCATATGTTGTTCTCTTATCAAAAATCGACAATAATAATATTCCTATCATCTGTCACCAGGGAAACAGTTCACTCAGCCAACGAGCCAACTACAATTTGATTTGTGTAAACAAAATTTCGCACTCTCGTGATGGCCAGCGCGACTGTTGGCAAAAACATGAACTACTACTATTGGTACATATTTTAGGGGACAAAAAATCTGTGGTCTCAAAGCAGCGATCGTTCTCTTTCTCTCTACTCTCCATAACCCTAAGGATGCTGCCAGAGACAATCTCTATGGATGCTGCTAACTTATATTAGTGTCATAGAGAAAGAAGCTAATATAAGTTCTCTGGTGCTAACGTTACCTTTGCGTCATCGAATCAAATATATTACACATTTTATTTATTTATTCATTCATTCATTCTACAACTCTACAATTTAACCCACACATACTTATTTAATAAATCTACAAAGCTACATATGGACATATGTGTAATATCTTTGCATTGAACTCAATAAAATTAAAGTTCAATGTTTTTTAAGGAAAGAATCTTTCCAAAATGCTTGAATCAACGCTTTCACATACAGAACATTAATATAACACTGTCGTCTGAAACAATATCAGAGATCACTAATCCACAGATAATAGAGTGTGATTTTGTGTACTTTTATTTGTAACATATACACACAGTTGACACTTATGTCCCCTAATTTTCGAATGAACAGATCTTAAAGGTTGTTGTGTCATACATTTCGAACTGGCAACAAATTCAAATAATTGATGTTTCTTGATGTTCGAATGAACATAGCCAAAATGCTCATGAGAGTAAATATTTTCTACTTGTTGTAATTTTAGAGCACTCGCATAGTTGACACTTGTGTTCCTTTATTTTATGTGTTTCTTTCGAATACGCAGCATATTCACAAATGTGGATGTTAAGATGAACAATCGGCAATAGGACTATGGCTGGGTGACATGCGATAGCCAAGGAATGGCCGGTATATATTCCCCTGTCTCAGTTTTGTCTAGGTTTAGATGGAAACCAAAGACTTCGTGTGCTATCTTAGCGAATTCGGCCAGGTTGATCTTATCGTGCAAGAGGATGAGACCGTTATCTCCCATGTACCACTGTGCCATTCGCGAGTATACCACAGACATCTTCTGCAGGCAAAACTGCGTGACGATGGCGTTGACCACTGAATCCACCAGGTTTGTGAAAGACGAGCCTGATGGGACTCCCTGCTTTTTACGAAACACTTTTCCACTCAGTAATTTGATAGGGGTATTTATAAAATAATTTACTATCTTCCTTTGTAGATTGGGCAAAGTGTGTGGGTGTACTGGCGCGCCATACTCCTCGTATCCAGTGAGGTCCATGTTGGACAATATAATTTGAAAGGCATCTCTGATCAACCATGCAGGAACGTGTGGATCGAAACTGTTCCAGTACAGACCAAGCCAACTACTCTCTTCCGATTGCCGATGAGATTGGAGAAGCCTCATATAATCTTCGGCATTTTGGATCCATAGACCATAAATTCCTTGCGCTCGCCTATAACCTCGGATCAAAGGCTGGACGAACATGCCTTCAGCGAAGGTCATGTGAGCGGGGTACCCCCAAATTAGTCTCAACTCGGGTGTCCGTGCAACTGTTGTTCTACAGGGTGTGTTGCACCTATTATATATATCATATTTTAGGTTACGAACATATTGTTTGATATGCAATCTATCTATCTCATCCATTCGTTTGAAACCCATATTGATGTAAGGAAGGCCTGGTGATTGTTCAGGGTGTTGAAAGTGCCTGATAGAGTCGTCAATGTGATACGGCCGCACTTTTGGTATTCGGAATTGTTCGCCAACTTCCCTCAAAACACTTGTATACAAGGGATCCTTGGTTCTTTGAGGCAAACGTTCGGAATACCTAGCTAATGGGATCTCATAATCCGAGATTTTCGGTGGATCCGGAGACATTTCTTCGCAGGCAGGTGAATGTTTCGCATCGACTCCTTTAACTGAGGAATTAGAGTTAATTTTATCAGAGACTGAGGTGCCTATGCTTTTTTCATTTTCAATTATAACCTCTCCTCTATCATGAACTTCTTCTACATCTATGAACTGATTAAAATCGTCTTTAATTTCTACTTTACCCTCTGACACTCTGAAAGAAATCGGATTTTTTGAGTCAAAAGAACCTAAAGTAATCTTTGATTGAACTAAGTACTAAGTGAAAAGAATGAAAGCATCATTGATATAAATATGAAGATGTATAGTAACTCATCATTGGTAATGTGGACCTCTTCTTTAATATTACTAGCAGAGTCTCTGTTACTAGTACAACGTTCACCCATATCCATTTTTTATTAAACTATTTCTTTATTCCAAAGACCAAAACGTAGAAAACTGGCCTTCTTTTCATTAATTCAACAGAACATCAAATGCAAGTACCAAAGTCCAAGGATTATGCATACCACAGAACAAAAATACAGGGTCCGGCAAAAAAACCTCCCTGATTTCAATAGGCATTTGCAAAAAGAATAAGAAACATACAGAACAATTACTTATATTTGTGAATAGCCTATATGATGCCATTTTACATCACTTAGTACACTTTACTTGGTTTTGAAAATTATGTCTGATAAATGATGTCTCCCATTGTTAAGACATTCACGAAGTCTTTCCCTGAAGTTGTCCATAGTTCTTCGTGTAACTTCCCTTGGAATGGCTCCCACTTCCTGCCTAATGGCATCTTTTAGTTCTTGCAGAGTTCTGGGACGATGTTTGTACACTTCAGCCTTTAGGTACCCCCACATAAAGAAATCACAAGGTGATAAGTCGGGTGACCTTGGGTGATTTCTTTCTGTGGTGGTACCTAAAGGCTGAAGTGTACAAACATCGTCCCAGAACTCTGCAAGAACTAAAAGATGCCATTAGGCAGGAAGTGGGAGCCATTCCAAGGGAAGTTACACGAAGAACTATGGACAACTTCAGGGAAAGACTTCGTGAATGTCTTAACAATGGGGGACATCATATCAGACATAATTTTCAAAACCAAGTAAAGTGTACTAAGTGATGTAAAATGGCATCATATAGGCTATTCACAAATATAAGTAATTGATCTGTATGTTTCTTATTCTTTTTGCAAATGCCTATTGAAATCAGGGAGGTTTTTCTGCCGGACCCTGTATAATTACTATTAATTACATTGAACTTGATTGAACTCAGTAAAGAGTTATCTCCGTAGAGAAAAGTCCAGTGGCGCATTCAGTGTCTGAGTTTAGAGGCGTACTGGCAAGTTTTAGATGATTTAATTATACCTTATCTGCGATTTTCAACATGATATACAGTGGGATGAAGTAAGTGCATTCAATTACGCAGATGATACAAAACTTCTTTTGGTAAAATCATTGTGGCCTGGATTGAGACAGGAGGGTGATAGAGTTATACAGCATGCTGAGTCGTGGTTTGGTCACCTTCTACTAAATGAGGAAAGAACTCAGGAATACTACCCCCAAAGAATATTTTGCTGTAAAATATGAAGTCGGAATCTAAAAAAATTTCTTCAAAGATGAAAATCTCCACACCAATAAAACTGGAACTTCGATATATGATTTGGGAGTTCTCTGAAGATACAGTGTGTCCAACGAACTGAACACTTCGATTCTCCGGCTTTAAAATGATAATGTCCCTTTGCAACCCCCTAACGGAGGTGAGCACAACCCCTTGATTTTGAATGGGAGTGAGGGGTGTTGCGATACCTCATTTCGAAGATCTTATCGACTACTACCTGATCCTGAAATTTCGTTTCAAAATTCCCATCGATAACGAAATGACACGTAAAATGGTGGAAGAGTACTTACTTTACTGATTAGGTTATTAAATGCTAGAAAAGGGCACTTTTCGCTTCCATGCAGTAATATAAGTTTTGCTATTTACATTACCCAAGATTTCTAGTGTAATTTGACGGTATTCATTAATGATCCGAGTTCGCAAATAATCCAGTGACTCAAGACTTGGTATCGTAAATCTTGGATTTCAGATGACCCTATAGAAAAAAGTCCATTGGAGCCAGATCAAGTGATCTAGAAGACCACTCAATATGTCCCTGTTCAAAATCGGGGGTGTTCAGATTTTGTAAAATTAAGGCAGTGGATTGTTACCAGAGTTGAAAATGGCAGTGTAAAAACATTTATTGTACATCGTTCACAATCATAAAATGACTAAGTCACCCGCATGAAGCTAATATATACTCCATTCACATTTATTTTAGCAGTCGGTTGGCCATGAAATAATTTTCTCAAGTTTATGTAACTAGAACGGAGTTAGGTTGGCACTCATGAAATGTCGTTAATGTCATAACGCTGTTGCCACAACTAATATCAATTTTTATTACGAAAATGCAGAAACTGATAGAAAAAAGGGACAGAGTTTCAGGAAGTGCTATTTAGAATTCAGGTCCGCTCATTCAAATAGTTATACCCTGATATTATAAAATCCACAAAATACGTCAGACGGTAGCGAACATATTCAATGTAAGAGAATTTATATAATGTTTCATCTGAATCTAAACGACTTATATTTGAGCTGAATATTTCCAGAATCAGGAAGATTGTGAATGAAGAGGATGACAAACAATTTCCTTCTATTGGGAGACCCAAAAAAGTGGTGGCATTTGAGAATTTTATGTTTGAGTGAATTAATGCGAAAAGTTCACTACAGGATTTTTGATGAATGTCATCGTAGAATAAATTCCCGAAAATTGATTTTTCATTTGACTTGTCCTATACATTGTAAATGTCTTAAGGTACCAATAAATACCTAATTATTATTATTATATCAATGTGTTAAGATGAACAGCCACAAATACGCGCCTGTTGTCATGTTAATTGTTTATTCATGTGAAATTTTCGTTCAAAGGTGGAGTTCATCTTGACTTGAAACTTCTTTTAATTCCTTTCACTTATATTGATGCAATGATTTTTGTTGAAGAATTTAACATTCTTATAATTATCTATTAATTCCTTCCGGAGGTACCCATTCCCAACCACTGCATCATATGCATTTCATCTTCGGGTTTATATTTTTGAAATCTACAACTGATGTAACGTATTCAAACTTTAGCCAAAGAAGATAACTAACATTAACTCTCCTCAAGCTAGTGCATATTATAATATTATACTGATCTCTTGTATTTTCCAAGCAAATAACTGGATTTGTTATGCCTTCAATCAGTTTGTATAAACTTCAATTATGTTCGTCACATATTTTCCGAAGAGATTCGACATTGTGATAAAATACGTAATAACGGAAATTTTTACGTAGAACAGGCAACATAGCGCTGATTTAAAACCCAAAAATGTTTTGACAAGCTTCATAATCCCACATTTCCGTACTATACAGAGTGAAAAGTGTCAAATTTCCATGGCAACCGAGTGCTAAAATAAGAAAGAATGGAGTATAGTAATAAATACAAATACTAACAACATCTATAAAACTCACAGTGACAACTAAAAACAGAGGAAATATAGAGGTTAAATGAGAAGTCACTCGAAGTCTGACTTAGACACTGAGAAAGTTCAACAAATTCAATATCAACACAACATTTACAGACGTGACAGAGCGGTCAATGAAAATTGATTGCGAGAGCCTCTTTATTTCGCCTGAAAAACAGAAGGTTGGAATGACGAATTTCAATGAGAAGGCTGGGTTTTAATATTGATGCAGGCCAAGAGGTGAAAACTAAATTGTCTAAGTCTGATTATCAATGAGATCAATACATTTAATATGAAGAGAGTAATACTATTAAAATCAATATAAATAACGTTGGTCTTGAAGAGTGCAAAATTCATCAATGATTGCAACATTTACAGAGACGGACTACTCACAAGTGAGCACGATTAGAACGTCCATCAGAAAAATAGGAGATACAGTTGATAAATTATAAGAGGTACAAAATGAGATTACTAAATGAGGGAAACCACTAATCGTTGGTTTCGAGAAGAGCAGAAGGCTTGAGAACTAATCTGTATATCGAGCGAGATGAATGAATATGAGCACATATCTGTTAAAATACCAATTATAATGAGGAGAACATACCAACTGAGAGTACCCGATTACCAGAGCAGGCCTTCCAGGGTGGAACCCTGGACGAGAGACTGTCAACAGTGTCATGGCTTACTACTGACCGTTGAACCATATTAGAGAAGTCGACATCGTTATCTGATGGAAATCAATTAAATCCAGGGTCCACCCTAGAGAACATTGGGTTTCATTCATCTAAAACTCGATAACAATAATTAGTCATGTAAAATGAGTAGTTAATATCAAAATTGACTTGAAAAATGAAATAAACTGATTAAATTAGTGAGTTGAGCATGTGAAGAAAATAAATCAACATTCATTATCAATGAGAAAGACATGAGAAAGTTCAATTCTGGTATGATACATACCCATTTCCATGTGAGAAATCTGAAAATCTATGTAAATTGTAAAATATGATAAAATACTGTAACGCCCTTTTTTCGGGTATCTCTATTATTTGAAGGGAAAATAGCAAACCCACCTTGTCGAAGACAAGATTCGGTGTTATCTGTAGTGGATTTGGATGACTTTTTCCATATTTTCTTCTTTTTATTTATTGTCACTTAAAGTTATTGCTATGTTTATCAGGTTTATAGCTACGTTTTTCTTTTCTGAGCCACTATGATTGGAATAAAAGTTGATGCACCTTTCCGAGTTGGTTGGTTTTGTATAACAGTTTGTTATCAATTTGTTTTGTTCTCTGATAACTGGAGAAAATTTCACGGTTCTTTTCTTCTTCAAGTGTGAAATTGATTTTCCGGTTAAATGAATTGAAAACACTCAATATTGTTTAAACTTCGTCTTCTGGTACAAGGAGCAGGATGTCGTCAACATATAGTTCTTCACTCCCTAAGTATCCACGACAGCGGGGTGCTTCGATAACAGCAGAGGTGAGAGTTGGAAAACAAAGGAGGAAAGAGGGTTAGCCACTCCAAAGTGCCTTCTGCACCCCCTGAGTATCCACGCCTGCGGGGTGCTTTAATAGCAGTAGGGGTGGAGGTTGAAAGTAAGGGATGAAGGAAGTTTTTGCCACTCCAAAGTGCGTTCTGCACCCCTTGAGTATCCACGCCAGCGGGGTGCTTTAAGAGCAGTAGGAGTGGAGCTTAAACTGGGGTATAGGAAGGGTGGAAAGGGAGGCTGAAGTTCTAACAATATAAGAAAACGGAGTGTCGTCTTACCTATGGTTTCGGCACTTGCACACGGAAATTTAATAATCACCCAAATAAAAGTGAAGCAAAAACAAAAGAAAAAAACAAATTGTAATAATAAATGAAACTTCCTTTAATCGGCAGAAAAAGCAAATGACACACGTTCGTATACGGGGCAGTTAATCGTGAGTGAAGCCTAAGTAAGTGACCTGCGGGGGAACATCTGATTTTATACCCCCCCTGTGGGTATAAAATCAGATGCGGAAATCAGATGTGTCCCGACTGACGAAATTCGGTAAAATTTGCGTCGGTGAAGACGTCTTAATTTCGACTTATCTGTGCTAGCGAACAAAAAACACCGTTATCTTTCAATTCAGGATGTTTTATACGGTACGACATCGTTTTTCAGAACTGAAAACGGAATAAAAACGGTGTGGTATGTTTACAATTCCGAACGATGTCGGAATCCTGAATTGGAAACTGAAAATATTCCTCTTGAAATTAATTCGAAATAAAATTACTTAAAATGAAACTAAGAGATTATGTTAAAATGAGGGTGCATTTTTGTCAGAAAAATACACATTGATTACAATGCGTATTCAAGCAGTGTATGCATTACAAGGTTAGTTAGCAAAAATGGGTTCCAAAGGGAAGGGAAACAGGGAAGTAACCTTCCTTCAATACGAGCTTCGTTGCAATAACCTCGCTGATAGAGAGGACAAAAGGCACTCCAATCAAAATTGCTCAATATCACTCTGGTTTGCTTTATACAGATGATGTCACAATAATAGAGATTCGACATTGACAAACGAAGAATTTTGTTTCCTGTCCGCAAGGCGTCGCTAGCAACTGGTACAATAACGCCTGACAAACCCGACTCAGGCAACCTAACATTCACGACCGGACATCAGCAGTAAAATCTGGTTGGTTTATTGTTCATCATACGACTTCGATCTTCACATTTAAATTCTACTTTCATATCGTTATCATTCTTTATGTTTGTATATGATTGAATGATATACAAACTTTACACGCATCTGGAGTGTGGAAAGATGGTACGCTTACTAGAAAACATGCTGCCAGATAGAAAATTCCGTGTTTTTGTAGATGATAATAGTTAGTAATTTCGAAACTTTAAATAACGGTCTTCCACAAGGATCAGTTGTAGCACCTCTACTTTTCAATTTATATCTGTGTGATATCCCTACTACTTCTTCTACGCTGATGATATTGCTTTCGTATTCCGTCATCCTAATTTTAGATGTATAGAGAATAATCTATCTACAGATTTAGAAATTTTGAGGCATTACGTTTTCGAGTGGCGTTGGCGTCCTAACCCAAATAAAACCGTGAATTTCCAATCATCAAAGATATAGAAAATTGGGTGTAATTTTCGGTATTTCTTTTTTGGAACATAACTGCAATCCTGAATATCTAGGAATTAAGCTGGATTATTCGCTGAATTTCAAAGCGCATTTAGAAAATTTGAGTCTGAAGTTGAAAACTAGGAATCATCAGCTAGTGGGGTGCTGATGCAACTACTCTTCGAACAGCAGCCCAAGCTTTGGTTTTTTCGACTGCTGAATATTGTTGCCCCGTTTGGGTTAATAGTGCTCATTTGCAAAAAATTGATGCACAGCTGAATATTTCCATGAGAACTATAACTGGAACTATTAAATCTTCACCTATTCAATGGTTACCAGTTCTTTCAAATATTGTACCGCCTCATATTCGTAGACAGACAACAGTTATGTTTTCCTGGAAATAATTTTACTCCTTCCCCGACTCATTTCCAATTCTGTCCTATATTCCACAAAATACGATTCCATTCCGAATACGTGTACTATTTTCAACAAATGGTTGCTGATTCTTCGAATAGAGTTCCTAGTTTTGATCTTCCCAGGAAAATATGATGTATTCTGAACCGTATAAGAACAGGTCACGGACGTTGCAATAGTAGGTATGCTTTTCCGATGGAATTCAGTTGAGAGCCCTAGTTGTGGATGCAGGGAATCAGAAGAAAGCATAAATAATCTTGTTAATCATTGTCCCATTTATAAATTTCAGGATGGTTTTAGGGCTGTTCATGCAGTTCCCCCATCTCTTTTAAATTGTGTTGTGAATTTTAGGTCGATCTGACATTTTGAATCTAATTTCATTATTTTATATTTTTTCACTTTTGTTTTCTCTACAGGGTGTCCCGGAAAATGTGGGAAATGTTTCGCGTTCAGATAGAAAATAAAAAATGAAGATGACAAGTTCCCATAATTTTTTTCCTAGGGGCCCTCTCTACGAAGATACGACCTCCTAAATGACGCCATTTTAGTGGAATAAGTTTCAAACGACTCGATATAATTTGATATGATTAATTGTAGTAAGGACCTCTTATATCACCGCACTCAAATTTCAATTAGCTTGTTCAGTTTACCAGGGACGGACTGGGTTGTACATTTTAATGCCTACATTTTTAACACCCTGTATGATAAGGTGCTAAAATAACAAATTTGGATACATCGAACATTAAGCTAAATAAAAGGTACTCTTGTTCAGTGTCGATAAAATGAACCGTTTTCGAAAAAAAAAATAATGAAAGAAGTAATTTTTTAATTTCTATTAATAATAACATGAAGTCCAGTTTTTCGTCTGCAAAAAAGTGTGATACGAAAGTTATTGAAGGAACAAAAAAGTTTTATTTTGTGTTATACAACAATAACAAAAAAAAAATTGGCGTTAGGTCGGAGACCGTGGAGGTCGTATAAAAAAAGAGAGTTGAAGTGCGCACAGAACGTTAGCCTGAACGTAAACGTTAACGTGAGAAATAACGTCAGATATAACGTTTACGTGTTGTGATGAAATTTGAGTTGAAGTGCTGCCATCATGAAACGTCAGACGTTAAACATAACCTATCAATTTGATTTTGCTTTCGTTTCGCGTGAACTCTCTTTTATATAATATTTGAGCTTCGACAGCTGGAATAACATTTGGAATATTGATGTTCTAATGATTTATATGCCTAATAAAGAGAATTTTCAGCTTGGAAGTATTTTATTATCAATGAAATGTTCAAGTGTTAGAGACATGAGAATTGCAGCGTAGATTCAGCCATTTCCTTATGTACTGAATATAATCTGATAACAAAGTAATTTAACTTAATCCTTTTGATAACTTTCAAATCACTGCTGATTTCCTATAATTTTCGTTCATTATGAGAAAATACACAGGAAATGTAAACAACATTGAACTCTATGGGAGTTCAATGGTGAACAATGACAGTTTGAGGTTATCGAGAATTGCATTTAACAATCAAAATTCGGCCATTCGCAAGTCATCGGTGCTACTCGTTTAACGTTCGGTTAACGTACGTCGATGTTTAAGGTATACGTGGGAGACCGCTAGTTTACGTAGGCCGTAAAGCTGACGCTAACGTTAACGTTAAAAACGGACGAATGAGCATGCGTAGATGTCAATTATAACGTTAACGTTTACGTTCATGGCTGCACTTCAACTCTCTAATATTATGGGAACTTGTCATATTATTTTTTTATGTTCTATCTGAATCCGAGAGATTTCACACATTTTCCGGGACACCCTGTATATTTTAGATAAAAGTATTTGGTATCTCGGACAAGACTAACAGGATTTTTTTTCTCAAAGAAAGGATCGATTTTTGGAGTGCGAGATGCCCTTCAATATGAAATATTTCAGCTTGTTTTGTCTCATCTCTTACAATCCACTACACTCAAGACGATAAAGGGTTTTTCACCAAAGCTCTTGTATCATAAGCAAAATTGTATAGTACCCTGTTAAGAAAACCTCTGCTGAAACTGTATCTTGTACACATGCTATAATTTTTGTTTGATGTTAAAAATTGTAATGCTCTGTATCGAAAGAATATATACAGGGTATGGCGTAATGAATGGATGATATGTTGCGGTTCAGAAAAATTTATTTCATGTTTAGTAAAAGTCCCTTGGTTTTCGAGATATTGGAGATTTTCGAAAATTCAAGAGAATTACACCCTTCGCCACTCGTTTTGCAGGCAAGACCAAATGAAGGAATTTTTTCAAACTGTTTTTTGAATAGTATTCCTGGATAGATGGGCTATCGAATGTGAATTATTATTTTTGGGGCGCATGAATAGTTTAAAAAAAAAAAAAGATCTAACTCAAATTTTCCGTTTTGCTTATTTTTTTTTCCCGAGTTCAACCCAACGTGGTGTGAAAAATAATATGGTTACCTGAGTGCCAAATCAAGAGGAAACATGCCTGTTTCACTGAGATTCTGAGAGGGTATAACTCACTCTATTTCCAGCATTACATACAAAATAAATTTCTATTACCATGAGTCAAGGCAGAGTTTGATGTAAGCCTTTTTCTTTAATTTTTAGCAACTGAAATGAGACTTGCAAGCAGAATAAAGTAATTATTCATAAGAAGTTGTAAAGCATCTAGTAGAGCTCCTGACGCCCACTCTGAACACTTTTTGTAAAACTCGATTCATTTAAACGATATTTTAAAATTGTTTTTTTCTCTCGTATTCTTTCATTATTAAGCCTTATAGTTGTAAAATTAATAGTTTTTAAGCGAATTTCAAGTAATAAAGTGAATTTAAGCACTTTCGTAATTGAGAAAAAAGCTAAACATTATTTTCTATTACATTGGGTCAAGACCTTTTTGTTACAAAAATATTGATTTCACAACGTTGCGGTTCAATAATAAAAGAAAACGAGAAAAAATAACGAATTTTAAAATATCGTTTCATTGAATAAAGTTTCACAAATGATTTTTAAATTGGCCACCATGAGTTCTGATACATGCTCTATAGTGTAGGTACACTTTCTAATGAATCATAGCTTTATTGCATATACAGTTTGAAAATGAGTATCGTTTCATTGAATTAAATTTCACAAAATGATGCTCTAAGAGGCCACCATGAGCTTCAGTTCATTCTCTATACCTTCTAATGATGTTTGCTTTATTCTGCTTGCATTTCTCATTTTAGCTGCTAAAAATTTTAGAAACAGTGTTTACGTTGAACTAGGCCTCAACTGATTGCAATAGGAATTTATTTTGTATTAAATGCTGAAAGTACAGAGTGTTACACCATTTCGGAATCTCAATGAAACGGGCATGTTTTTTCTTGCATTGACTCTCAAGTATCCGTATTATTATTTACACCGCGCTAGGTTGAACTTTTGAAAAAAAAATAAGCAAAACAAAAATGAATTCGATAGATCATCTATCCAGGAATACTATCCACAAAACAGTTTGAAAAAAAAACGTGTGGCGAGGGTGTAATTCTTTTGAATTTTCGAAAATCTCCAATATCTCGAAAACCAAGGCACTTTTACCAAACGTAAAATAAATTTTTCTGAACCGCCTTAGAGTCCTCTACCCGAAGGCTCCATATTATCCATTCATTACGCCACACCCTGTATATGTATATATTGAATGATTTAACATTAGAAAGGGAACATTTATTTATAATCATTATAATAAACTTGGTATTGGATGCAACAGAAAATATATGAAAAATATATCTGTAGCATAGTCACATAACTGACACTTGTTACTTGCCATTTGAATGAACAGACTTCATATGCAGTTGAAGGTAATGTTTCGAACTCGCGACATATTCACACATACAACATTTCCTTTCCCTAATTTTCAGATGAACCAAATTTATGTGCACTTTAAGTTCGTTTTTTCTAATCGCAGCATAATCGCAAAGGTGACATTTGTATTTCCTGATGGCCAAATGAACAGAGTCCACGTGCTGTCGAAGGCTGTATTTTCTATTCGTAACAAAATCGCATAAATGACACACGTGCTCCATAATTTTGAAATGAACATATTTTATGTGCACCTCGAGGTCTATCTTTCTACTCGCAGCATATTCGCATAAGTGACATTTATGTTTCTTGACGTTCAAATGAACAGAATCGACATGATTTCGAAGGAACCCTTTGGTACTCGTGGCATACTCGCAATGCTGACACTTGTGTTCCTTAATTCTCAAATGAACGGATTTCACATGTTGTTCGACGATACGTTTCTCGCTTGCCGCATAATCACATAAGGGACACTCGTGATTCCTGATCTTCAAATGAACAGAGTCGACATGCTTCAGAAGCACATTTTTCCTATTCGTAACATATTCACAATGTTGACACTTGTGTTCCATAATCTTCAAATGAACAGATTTCATGTGTACTTCAAGATCGTTCTTTTTACTCGTACCGTATTCGCACAAGTGACATCTGTGTTTCTTGATACCCAAGTGAACGGAGTCAACATGCAGTCGAAGGCTGGGTTTTCTATTTGTAACGTACTCGCATAAATGACACCTGTGTTCCATAATTTTCAAATGAACGGAATTCACGTGTAATTCAAGGCCTTTTTTGTTACTCGTAGCATATTCGCATAATTGACATTCGTGTTTCTTGATATTCAGATGAACGCAGTCAACGTGCTTTCGGAGGTGTACTTTAGTACTTGTAGCAAAGTCGCAATGTTGACATTCGTGTTCCTTTATTTTAAAATGAACAGATTTCACATGTTGTTGGATGATTCGTTTCTCGCTGGCAGCGTAATCACATAATTGACATTCGTGTTTCTTGATATTCAAATGAACGGCGTCAACGTGCTTTTGAAGGTCCCATTTTCTACTTGTAACATACTCGCATATGTGACACTTGTGTTTCTTGATATTTGAATGAATCAAATCGACATGCTGTTTGAGGTTATCTTTTGTACTTGTAATATAGTCACAAACTTCACACTTAGCGATGAAATGAACAGATTTGATATGTAAAGCAAGCTCCGTCTCATAATTGATCTCAAAATCACACATAAGGCACTTGTAGTTCTCGGTATTCGAAGGAAGAGATTTAACATGCCATTTCTTGTCATCATTAGGACCGGCAGTATGGTGTTTATCAAGATATCCTTCTTGATCTACGGGATGATCAAACAAGTGATATTCAGGAAATTCCCACTGCTCAAAGTAAACTGGCTCAGATTTATTGCTCGGCGTTTCTGATACAAGAGGCAATGCTTTGGTAGAAGTGGATGGTGATTGATTTGTATCGACTTCTATAACCGAGGAATTTGAGTTCCTTCCTTCATTCTTAATTATATATTTCTCTCTATCATGCACTCCATCTGCGTCGATGAATTCTTCGAAAATGTCCAGAATACTTAATTTTTTTTCTAACTTTATTCTGAAAGAGATCAGACTTCTTGAGTCGATCGAACCAAAGAGCAATCTTTGATTCAACCAAGTACTAGGTGAAAAATACATGTGTATAAACGATCGAAAGGTGCATCACAAACGTAAATTTGAAAATATATACTCACCCACCACAGGTAACAGGTACCTCTTCATCAATATTAATACGACGTTCGCCAAAATCCATTTCTTATTTATTTTATTTCATTCCAAAACGCAGAAAAATGAGCTTCCGTTCAGAAATAATAAATATGCGTATTTCAATAAAATTTCTTTTATTATGACAAGTTTGCCCGACATTCTGTCACATTTTGTGTCAACCATAGCCTTCTAAATTCTAAATTTCTTCTGTGCTTCGGCGTTTTATATATTTTATTTTGTCAAAAACTTTCAATCGGCATAACTTTTGAACGTCTGTATGGATCTTCTTGAAAATTTCAGGGAATGAGTATGAGCCAGTTCCAAATATTTGCACACAATGACTTGTCGATAGCGCAGGTCCGGACTGAGAAAATTATATTTTTTTTTCCACTTCTTGTAAAACACCCTGTACATAAAATTTTCGAAAAGCGAAATTTTTCTCAGAATCTACAATAAATACTCTTTCGAACAAGCCTATTTTGGATCAATGGCACACTTCGCATCATCATATTATGAACCATTGAATATTTGGAAACACTGACCTGTGAATCCCCGAATAATGCGTTAATTCATATTGAATCGATTGAAATTCTCATGACTTAAGGCAGCGTTTCTCTCTACGCAAGTCGTTATGTGCAAATATTTGGCACTGGCCCATACTCATTCCCTGAAATTTTCATGAAGATCCATGCAATCGTTTTAAGAGTTATGCTGATTGAAAGTTTTTGACAAAATACATAAAACATCCTGTATCTCTTGAACGAATATGGTTAAGAAATTTTTCGAATATGTATCAGACTCACCAAAATGTCCTGCATCTGCCTTGAAAGCCTGTACAATCATACGTAAAACACTCTGTATATTATTAGATAGAGTGATTCTTCATTTGAAGAAGTCTTTTGACTGTCTTTTCTTCACATGTGATACACTATGTTTATCTGTGAGTTAACACAAACAGGAACTGGCATAAAGTAAATCCAAGAAGCAAGAGACTCTTTCCCTTTCTCTATGAGTAAATCAAATCGGGTGTTTTTTTGCATATACCGGGTGGCCCACCCCAGACGCGGCGCTCATTTTGAGGGAGTAAATGAAGATATTTTGAAAATCTTTTCTTGTGGTGTGTGTAGGATGTCCCAAAGCACAATTTAAAATTATTGTCATATATACAGGGTGTTCGAAAACAAAGATATAGACCAAAGTTACACTTTTTTAAATGTAACACCCTATATTTGACCTCAAAAATGGAATGGCAAGCTCAAGTTATGAAGAGTTTCTTCAGATTACTTTATAGCCCAGAAGCACACTATATGAGATCATGGAGAAAAATCTAAAATATGGAGTTTTTTTAAAATAGCAATTGATGAAGAAACTAGTTACGCCAGCGATACAGACAGAATTTTTTCGAGTAGACAAGTTGGCTACTCCTACATAAAAAAGAAAATTTCAATTCTGGAATATACAGAGTGATCATAATTAATTCTCAAACATCAACTACAAATAATCGTCGAAAACTTTCTTATTTCAAATGACACACACCCAGTATTTCTATATCTCGTTGAACGTAAAAATTTTCGAAACTATATTCATAAAATTTTCCTACATCTAAACCTGATAGTTTCCGAGCAATTTTCGATTTTTTATTCGAAATTAGTAAACCATTTTCGCCATTATCTCGTAAATGGTCTTTCTAAGATATAAAGTGATCTGAAGAAAATCATCATAATTTGAGCTTGCTCTTCCATTATTGAGTTCAAATACAGAGTGTTACAATCAAAATTCTATATCTTTGTTTTCGAAGACCCAGTATATAACCCTGTATATGACAATAATTTTAAATTGTGCTTTGCGACATCCTACACACACCACAAGAAAAGATTTTCAAAATATCTTTATTTACTCCCTAAAAATGAGCGCCGCGTCTTGGGTGGGTCACCCGGTATAATATATATAATCCTCTACCAAATAGGAGGAAGGTTTCAAAGAAAAAATATTGGATGAAATCGGTTCAGCCGTTTTCACGTGATAAGATGACACAGAAAAACATGGCTGCATTTTATTGATAAAAAAGATATACAACTATTTATAGATCAACACTGTGATTGTTAACATAACAGATTGATACAGAGATTTCCGAAATTATAGAAATTACTACATTTGTTCATGTATTCTTCAGCAACATGGGGCAAAATTGGTGATTACCAGAACTTTTTAACCCAACGATATAGAGGAGAATGATGTGAGCAAAAAATGTGTTTAAACTTTTTCTGTTAAGTGAATAGTTTCAGAAATATGGATGAAAAAGTGCATTTTCCCATAAGAACCAACGATAATTATCAATTAGTGTTTCTACTATATTTGCTTTGATTTTTTTGGTAAATTTAATTAACTAAATTGACTAATGAAGAACAAAAAGACTCTTTCACTCATAATCAGTACTCGCTTCCAATAAAATTTAAGGGGAGACTCATCTAACAGATACATTTTTCACAAAATAATCAAGTAGTTGTCTGACAACACAAAAGAAAATTCAAAAAATGTACACAATTCGATAAGTGCTAGTTTCCATAGTTACCATATTCAATCAGCTCATCATTAATTAATTATCGTTGGTTCTCAGGGAAAAATGCACTTTTTCATCCATATTTCTGAAACTATTTACTTTACAGAAAAAGTTTGAACACATCTTTTGCTCATTTTGATCTGCTCTACATGATGAACAAGAAAAATAATATAGGTTGCTATTTGACAAAATTAAGTTTTGATTGAATTATTTGAATTTTTAACTTAAATTTCTGAAGACCCTGTATATCAGATTGATAAAAATAGAGATGTTGCGTATGATCCAATATGTTGACAAAAGCTGGGCAAAATTTGGTTTTGATACATTCATTAGAAAACTAGTATTAGCTACTTTAGTGAGCACCTACAGCTGTAAAAATTTTAGGAAAAAGTTGAATATCTCAGAATTGGTGCTATATAGGACCATGGTTGTCATACCAAAGTCACCTTAAAATTTGACAAAGAATTCAAAAATGCAATAACGTACAAGCTGTTCCATTTAAAATAAAAAAGTCGATACCAACAGAGAAAAAACAGAGCACTCTGTATTAAGGTGGGTTATTAAAAATAAAAGTTCAATCGATTACAGACAAATTTTGTATTTAACTTTTCCTTTTAGCTCTTTTAGTTTTCACAATAAAAGGTATAGGTACAAGTTTGCATATTCCTTATAATACCTTTATCTTAAGAGGAAATGACTGCTTTGTCTCGATCACTTCAGATGACAGAAGAAACGATTCAATGAAAAATATAAAATACATGAGCGAAAAATTATACTTGTCACTATAACAAAGGGTCCTCGATATTTGCGTCAATATTGGCGATATGCCTCTTAAGACTATTTTTTCTACCTGCATAATTCTCACATAGTTGACACTTGTATTCCTTGATTTTGAAATGTTTTTATGTGTACATCAAGTTTATGTTTTTTCTCCTGCAGCAAAATCGCATAAGAAACACTTGTGTTTCGTGATATTTTAGATGGATATGGTCTACATGCTTCTTAAGGTAACTTCTTCTATGTGTAATGAAAACACTTAGTGGACACTTGTATAATCTTATTTTTTCAAATGAACGGTTTTTATGTGTTTATTGAGTTTGGTTTTCATATTTGAAGTGTATTCGCATAAATGACACTTGTGTTTCTTTAAATGAACGCATTCAATATGCTTTTGAAGAATACTTTTTCTGCTTGTAACATACTCACATGTATCACACTTGTGTTCCTTAATTTTCAAATGAACAGTATTGATATGATATCGGAGGCTATTTTTTGCGGTTGCAGCATAGTCACATAGATGACACTGATGTTGCTTGTTCAAATGAACAGAATTGATATGATATCGGAGGCTATCTTTTACAGATGCAGCATAGTCACATAGATGACACTGATGTTGCTTGATTTTCAAATGAACAGAATCAATGTGTCTTTGTAGTCTTTCTTTTCTTTCTGTATTGTAGTTGCATAAATGGCACTTGTGTTCCTTAATTTTCAAATGAACAGTATTGATATGATATCGGAGGTTATTTTTTGCGGATGCAACATAGTCGCATAGATGACACTGATGTTGCTTGTTCAAATGAACAGAATTGATATGATATTGGAGGCTACTTTTTTCGGATGCAACATAGTCGCATAGATGACACTGTTGTTGCTTGATTTTCAAATGAACAGAATCGATGTGCCTTTGAAGATTTACTTTTCTTTCTGTATCGTAGTCGCATAAATGGCACTTGTGCTCCTTAATTTTCAAATGAACAGTATTGATATGATATCGGAGGCTATTTTTTGCGGATGCAACATAGTCGCATAGATGACACTGATGTTGCTTGTTCAAATGAACAGAATTGATATGATATCGGAGGCTATCTTTCACGGTTGCAGCATAGTCGCATAGATGACACTGATGTTGCTTGATTTTCAAATGAACAGAATCGATGTGTCTTTGTAGACTTCCTTTTCTTTCTGTATCGTAGTCGCATAAATGGCACTTGTGCTCCTTAATTTTCAAATGAACAGAATTGATATGATATCGGAGGCTACTTTTTTCGGATGCAACATAGTCGCATAGATGACACTGTTGTTGCTTGATTTTCAAATGAACAGAATCGATGTGCCTTTGAAGATTTTCTTTTCTTTCTGTATCGTAGTCGCATAAATGGCACTTGTGCTCCTTACTTTTCAAATGTGTTGACTTAACATGCGCTACAAGGCATTTCTTGACACTCGCAGCATATTCACATAGGTCACACTGGTATTTCTTGATATTTAAGTGAACAAAATCGATATGATTTTGAAGAGTATCTTTTCTACATGCAACATACTCGCATAGATGGCATCTGTTATCCTTGACTTTTAAATGAACAGATTTCACATGATTATCAAGGACGGTTTTCGAGCTTGCAGCAAATTCACATAAGTTACACTTGTGATCCTTAATTTTCTTAATTCTCATATGAACAGATTCAATATGGGTTTGAAGAGTACTTTTGGTGCTTGTATCATAGTCACATAGATGACACTTGTTTTCTTTGATTTTCAGGTGAACGGATTTAATGTGTACATCCAGTTTTTGTTTTTCACATGAAGCAAATTCACATAAATGACACTTGTGTTTTCTAATATTCAGATGAACACGATTGACATGCTTTTGAAGGTCCCAGTTTTTATTTGTAACATAGTCACATAAGTGACATTCGTGTTTTTTGATATTTAAATGAACTGAGTTTGTATGATTTTTAAGTTCCCATTTTCTATTTGTAACAAAGTCACATAAGTCACACTTGTGATTTTTGATATTTGAATGGATGGACTTTACCTTTTTTTTATTGCGATCTTTTGAACTTGAACCACACTGGATGCGAGTTCCAAGATCATGTTTTTCACTCGAAGGACATCTGTTATTACATTCATTCTGCTCCAAGTGAACTGTTTCAGAGTTATTCATCAGAGAATCTAATACTTTAGGCTCTTTTCCTTTAAAAGAGGCACACTTGTGATTCTTAATATTCAAAGGAAGAGATTCATCGCTTGCTGGATCTAATACTCCGGGAATTTCTTCAGTTAAAGAGGCAGATGAATGATTTGCATCGCCTTCTGTTACTAAGGAATTTGAGTTGCTGCCTTCATTCTTAATTATATATTCTTCTCTATCATGAACTCTTTCTTTGTCTATAACTTGTTCAGAAATATCTACGACTCCTAATTTAGTCCGCCGTTTCTTGTCATCTATAGAACTGGAGGTATGATCATACTGTATGTGTTTATCAAGATATTTTTCTTCACCTGCAGGATAATCAACCAAGTGATATTCTGGTTCAGATTTATTGCCAGGCGAATGTAATACTGGAAACATTTCTTCGGTAAAAGAGACTGATGATTGATTTAAATCACCTTCTATAACTAAGGAATTAGAGTTGATTTCTTCATTCTTAATTTTATATTCTTCTCTTCCATAAACTCCATTTTCATCTATAAATTGTTCAGAAACTTCTAATTTCACCCTGAAAGATATACGTTTTTTGAGTAAATTTGAATGTACGGAAAAATAACTGAAGTTAATCGTTATAAATATAAATACTCACTCATCGTGAATAATATGTACCTCTTCTTTGACATCAATACTTCGTTCATCTCTATCCATTTTTCCTCCTAAAACGATTGATAAATATATATATATATTTATATTTTCTGTTTTCTGATATAATCACGGTTGAAAAATAAAGGGCTAGATATCAGCAAAGATATCAATTTGATATCAGTGACCTGTCTCGTTATAGTTTATAAGTGGAGTTACCGTTAGTTGTGGATATATTTATATATATCTTTTATGAATATCTTTGAAACAGTGAACTCTAAAAGAAAGTTCTTTTAGTGTTCAATGCTTTGAAATGATCTCTGACATTCTCTGATGAGAAATTAATAAATAAACAATCAAAGATATTTGCAAGCAATAAACAAAAATGCAGGTTAAAACCACAGAACACACTCTACTTTATGGTTAAAACCACAGAACACTAACCATAGTTAAAATATGGAGAGTAGAGAGAAGGAGAACGATATGGAGACAGAGATATAGAGATATATCTCTGTATGGAGAGTAGAACTCTCCATAGAGAACGATCGCTGCTTTGAGACCACAGATTTTTTGTTCCCTAAAATATGTACCAATAGGGTAGTTCATGCTTTTGCCAACAGGCGCGCTGGCCATCACGAGAGTGCGAAATTTTGTTTACACAAATCAAATTGTAGTTGGCTCGTTGGCTGAGTGAACTGTTTCCCTGGTGACAGATGATAGGAATATTATTATTGTCGATTTTTGATAAGAGAACAACACATGACCATGGTGAAATGTTGAACCGTGCGCTAGTATAAGAGTGTTTTGGCATCGGAAAGAAAAGGAGAAGAGATAAAATTTCCGAGAGCATTTTTGAGAGAAAATTGGAAAAAACCTTATCTCAAGAATCAACTCCCAATCAATTTGTGTGTCAAGAGCACTTTTGCGATGAAGATATCAAAAAGATGATGGATTCATTATAAACGAAATCGAAATTGTCATCCCTCGTGAGAAGTTGACTCTTCTGAATAAGAATATTTAACCAATAAAACTACATGGTTCAGAAGTAAATATTCTTGAAGAATTTTGTTGGCATAACATAATATATGGTTTATATCGGTTCTCAGCTGAGTATTGGCAAAAGAATCTACTCTAATACCTAAGTGATAAATCTGAGACTGCTACCTTTTGTTGTCTTGATGTGTACTACTCCTCACTACGGATTTATATAATTTTGAAGATTACGGTAAACCAACTAACATAGCTGCTTTCAATAAACAATGATAAACAAAAGTAGGTACAATTTTTTTGATCAGTGATTTCTTTTGAATTTCATTGATTTCGACTTGCATTTTATTGCATATAATTCAGAGAACTCATATTCAATATAGATTTGAAGAAAGGTATTTGAAAAATCATCAGAAAAACCACGATGACACATAACCTTAAATAAAATGAAGGCTGTTCATTTCAAATTGACGCTTGAATCCCCACCCCTTATCGATACCCGCTGTAATCGCAGCGACACCTATCCTACGTTTCCCGTTTTCGGGGACACATTTTTAGTACGTCGATAAAACTATGGAGAGTAGAGAGTAGAGAGAAGGAGAACGATCGCTGCTTTGAGACCACAGATTTTTTGTCCCCTAAAATATGTACCAATAGTAGTAGTTCATGCTTTTGCCAACAGTCGCGCTGGCCATCACAAGAGTGCGAAATTTTGTTTACACAAATCAAATTGTAGTTGGTTCGTTGGCTGAGTGAACTGTTTCCCTGGTGACAGATGATAGGAATATTATTATTGTCGATTTTTGATAAGAGAACAACATATGACCATGGTGAAATGTGGAAGCGTGCGCTAGTATAAGAGTGTTTTGGCATCGGAAAGAAAAGGAGAAGAGATAAAATTTCCGAGAGCATTTTTGAGAGAAAATTGGAAAAAACCTTATCTCAAGAACCAACTCCCAATCAATTTGTGTGTCAAGAGCACTTTTGCGATGAAGATATCAAAAAGATATGATGGATTCATTATAAACGAAATCGAAATTGTCATCCCTCGTGAGAAGTTGACTCTTCGGAATAAGAATATTTAACCAATAAAACTACATGGTTCAGAAGTAAATATTCTTGAAGAATTTTGTTGGCATAACATTATATATGATTTATATCGGTTCTCAGCTGAGTATTGGCAAAAGAATCTACTCTAATACCTAAGTGATAAATCTGAGACTGCTACCTTTTGTTGTCTTGATGTGTACTACTCCTCACTACGGATTTATATAATTTTGAAGATTAGTAAACCAACTAACATAGCTGCTTTCAATAAACAATGATAAACAAAAGTAGGTACAATTTTTTTGATCAGTGATTTCTTTTGAATTTCATTGATTTCGACTTGCATTTTATTGCATATAATTCAGAGAACTCATATTCAATATAGATTTGAAGAAAGGTATTTGAAAAATCATCAGAAAAACCACGATGACACATAACCTTAAATAAAATGAAGGCTGTTCATTTCAAATTGACGCTTGAATCCCCACTCCTTATCGATACCCGTTGTAATCGCAGCTACACCTATTTTCCCCGTTTTTGGAGACACATTTTTAGTACGGCGATCGTTCTCCTTCTCTCTACTCTCCATAGTTAAAACCGTCTATGGTTAACACACAGAACATCATAGCAGAGTCCAGAGACCAAAGGTATGGGAGTTCCCATAGAGTTCAATCAAAAGTTCAATGTGGTAGAGACATACTCTCTGTCTCTGGCTCTGATCATAATCTATGTTAGAGACAACACCATATTTTGGCGCGTGAAGCGTCTTTAAGCGGTGCGAATAAGTCATGACGTCAGTCTTTAAGAGGCTTTAAGCAGATCTCTGGGAGAGCGCCTGTGTCGGAAAGAGGTAAAGAAGAAGGAAGAATATGTTGTTTATATCGAATTTGATTTGAATTCCTACTAGGGAAGATTGCTTTTACTGCCAATAATGCAGTTTCTGCATTATCATTTAGAATAAATGAATATGTTTCAAATAATAGCCAAAGAATAGAAATTGAAAAATTCAAAATTCGATTCGCTGTCTAAAGACCTTATTAGTTAGGTTAGAATCACTCAATTGGCGGGAGATCCATATTCAAATTTTTTTACATAGGAATCAACTTTAAGATGGAATATCGCTAGCTAGAAGTAAATGTTAATATAAAGACAAGCAAAATTGGGTGCCCCCATTATTAGAGATTGTTTTCATGAACATTTTACATCACAAAATACTTTTATATGTCCTAAAATCAAAATTGAACACATTATTATAAGGAATATATCCGTATGTCGTAGATCATTTCTGCTATACGTCAATCATGAACAGTAACAAGAAAAATGACATGCTATGCTTATGCGTTAGAATGATGTCAGGTTCAGAGGTTAGAAACGAAATGAAGCTACGACAAACTTCCATGGATCTTGCTGACCAATTTTATATTGATCCATTATTAAAAAAATATACCATTTTATTACGAAATTTTGGTTTCAACTTGTTAAGAAAGGATCATAGAACACATTCCAACAGAAATAAATCTTAAGAAATTCGCTAAAATATCCAAAAACGGTCGAGAAGTACGCGGCATTTTTAGTCCCATAAGAAATGCATAGGGAATTCAGGGACCAGATCCACGGATGGATCGCGATTCAAAATTTCCGCCTAACCTCACTAATAAGGTCTAATGACAACGACAGATGACTCAACCGTCAGCGATATTCTATTTTTGCGACAACAAAATTAATGACGTCACGCTCAAAGACGCTTTAAGACATCGCCAGAATATGGCTCAAAGAACCGAACAGATAATCATAGAACATGATAAGCACAGATAACTTATTCTTCTTTCACTATATCATGTAGGAGACTATTCATTTTTTATCCAATAGATGTGCTAGTGTCGCTAAACGGAAATGACATTTTGATTCAAACTACTCAGGGTCGGCTGACAGGTTATATGTGGTTTAATCAGAGATATAGTTTAATGCAAAGATTATAGTACTCTATAATCTTTGGTTTAATGATTATCATATCGGGGGGAACGCACAACACAAGCACCGAGGCTTTTTCTTATCAAATTTTACGACTGAGCTTGAAAATGTCTACTCTATTTAAATAAAACAAGCAAGACAAATTTCAATAAATCTATTAAACTACAAGGGATTTGTTCTAGACAAGCATAAGTTTCAACATTTTTTTCTGTAATTCATAGATCAGTTTTGGGGAAAATAATTTCAAAATCTGATAAAACAATGATTTTATTATTATTATTATCATTATTTTATTACAGAAGTTTTGATTTACTTCTATAAACTCAGTTTCTATTTACATCGACAAAATAAAATAAGAAAAGTCCCATAACCGACAATTGTCTTATTTGCTATTTGAATGAATAGAATTGATGTGCTTCTGAAGACTATTTTTTCTACTTGTAACAAATTCACACATATGACACTTGTGATCTTTAATTTGCAAATGAGCAGATTTAAAATGTCTATCAACATTTTGTTTTTCACTGGAAGCATATTCACATGAATAACATTTGTGTTTCTTGATATTTGAATGAACAGAGTTAACGTGCTTCTGAAGGTACACCTTTCTACTTGTAACGAAATCACATAGTTGACACTCGTGATGCAGAATTTCCGAATGAACAGATTTTACGTGCGTATGAAGGCTTAGTTTATCACTTGCAGCATATTCACATAACTTACACCTATTTTTCCTAATATTTAAATGAATCGATTTTATGTGAGCATCGAGGGTGGCTTTGAAATACGAGGCAAATTCACATTCTTGACATTTGTGTTTCTTAATATTTAAATGAGTATTGTTTATATGCTTTTGAAGCGAGTCTTTTCTGCTTGTAACATACTTACATAGATGACAATTGTGTTCCTTAATTTTCAAATGAACAGATTTTATGTGTACCTCGAGGTCTTTTTTTCTACTTGTAGAATATTCACATACATCGCACCTGTGCTTTCTTATTTTCAAATGAACAGATTTTACGTGTGTATCGAGTCTCTGCTTTACACTCGCAGTAAATTCACATATGTGACAACTGTATTCCCTAGTTTTCAAATGAACAGATTTAATGTGGTTATCGAGTCTATGTTTATCACTTCCAGCATATTCACATAAATGACACTTATATTGCCTAATTTTTAAATGAATAGATTTTATGTGAGAATCCAGGTTTGTTTTAAGATACGTAGCAAATTCACAATGGTGACATTTGTGTTTTTTGATATTTAAATGGATAGAGTTTATATGCTTTTGAAGGGAGTCTTTTCTGGTTGTACTATACTCACACAGATGACACTTGTGTTCCTTAATCTTTAAATGAACCGATTTTACATGCAATTCAAGGTGTCTTTTATTACTTGTAGCATATTTGCATGAGTGACACTTGTGGTTTTTGGCAAGTGAATGAGCCAAGCCAACATGCTGTTTAAGTTTATCTTTTTCATTTGTAACTAACTCGCAAAATTCACACCTAAAAATAAAATGAACAGATTTGATGTGTAAAGCAAAGTCTTTTTCATAGATGGTCTCAAAATCACACAAATGGCACTTCTTATTCTTGATATTTGAAGGAAGATATTCAATACTTGCTGGATCCAATATTCCATGTATTTCTTTGTTAAAAGCGTCAAGTGATTGATTTGTATCGATTTCTATAACAGAGGAATTTGAGTTACTGTCTTCATTCTTAGCTATATAGTCTTCTCTATCATGAACTCCTTCCTCATCTATAAATTGTTCACAAATATCTAGGGTTCCTAATTTAACATGCCATTTTTCCTCATCTTTAGGACTGGCAGTAAGGTCACTCTGTATGTGTTCATCAAGATATTTTTCTTCGCAATGGTCCAAGTGAACCAATTCAGATTTAATACTTGGTAGACATAATACTTGAGGCATTTCATTGCTGAAAGAGGCAGGTGAATGATCTATATCCGAGGAATTTGAGTTACTTTCTTCATTCTTAATTACATATTTCTCTCTATCATGAATTCCTTCGCCTTCGAATTGTTCTGAGCTGTCCATGATTCCAAATTTTTCTTCTAACTTCACTCTGAAAGAAATCGAATTTTTTGAATTATTTGTGTTGAGTTTTGAATCTTGGAACATAAATATCTATATCTATATCTATAAGTTTTGAATCAATTGAACTAGGAGGAAATCATCGATTGAACTAATTACTGAGCAGTCTCTGAGATAAAAGAAATCGAATAAAATCATCGTAAGTATGAAAATATTTACTCACTCATCACAGGTATTTTGTACCTCCTCTCCATTATTAATACAATATTCACCCAAATCCATTTTTTTAATATTAATATTCAATATTATTTATTTTTTAATTCCAAAATACAAAATACACAAAAGTAGAAAAAAAATATAACTTTGGCCATAGAATTAATATGTCAAAGATTGATTAAAGACAAAGATTATAGAGTTATGTTAGGTTAACTCCTCTTGGAAAAGAGATCTTAGCTGTATTCGGGTTCGGCTTTCGGACAGTCCGAGAATGGTTCTAGAACTGCGCAGAGGATTTTATACTAGGGCGCAACAGTTTTGCGCAGTTTTAGAACAATTCTCGGACCGTCCAAAAGCCGAACCCGAATACAGCCCTTATTCCACAGCCGTCTTTAAGGACTCTGAGTGGTCTGTGACAGAAATGTGAAGAGAAAAATAGAGAGAAGGAGAACGAAAAAAGCTTTGAACTCATGAAGGAGTTTATTGCAGAGACAACAGAGAGATGGATCAGGTTTCTTGAGTTCAATGTAAAAAAGTGTCATCCCGAAAATGGGAAAAATAAGCTACAAGTAAATTGTGGAATTCTGCAATCGGAAATTTTTATGTCAAAAAAACTGGCTACTAGGGCTGTGGTCCGTATATACACTTTGGTTTCTTCAGGTTAGTAAGTGGGCGGTCGAATTCCTGACAATTTGATTCAATATCTGTCACCAGAGTAACCGCTCTACTATGAATAAAGTTGATAACATAGTCCCCTCTATAATTTGACTTGTATTTTATTGCATATAAATCAGAGAACTCATATTTAATATGGATTTGAAGAAAGGTGTTTGAAAATGATCAGCAAAACACGATAACACATAACCTGAAATAAAATGAAGGCTGTTCATTTCAAATTGACGCTTGAATCCCCACCCCTATAAACGCAGCAATTGCAGCGACACCTTTCCTACGTTCCCCGTTTTCGGGGACACATTTTTAGTACGGCGATCGTTCTCCTTCTCTCTACTCTCTAGAGCAAAATTAGTGGAGATCACAGATAATCTGTAATCTGTGGTGGAGATCGAGGTGCCAAGGAGAGTGTTTTACCAAAGAGTAACAACTCATTTATGTTACTCTTTGGTTTTACCGTTCAGGACAGTTAGAAATACGACAAGTTTAAAAGTTTAAGGCGAGTCACTTGTAGCGTTATTATTCCTTACGTAGTCCATACCTGAGGGAATATCTTCGCTATTTTCCGCGTTCTTTAGTCCGTTGGACTGGCTGAAAATACCTACCTACCGTTTAAACTTGATCTAGTTATTGTAGGCTCTGTAGATTGCCGGCTTCCGCGACCGTTCGACCGCCGTTGGGACCCAGGAGGGCTTGGGGTTCCTACCGTATTTTTGGTGCTCATTTTGTTAATATATTGTCGACCTCCGAGCGTAGATTGTCTATGCGAGCGATCAAGTAACAGGTTGACAGCTTCTTCCGACCTGCTCATTGAACTCTATGAGAACTCTCATAGAGTTCAATGGACCTCATTGAACTCTATGGGTTCCCATAGAGTTCAATAATTGCTGTCTGACTGGCAGCGATTTTGAGGGTCACAGAGAGAGAGAGAGAGATAGAGACAGGGTGCACCACAGAACACTAATAATAATAATAATGAGCACTGCAGTTGGACCAGTACAGTAACGAGTACCGATTTCTGCCGACAGGGGGAGTAACTTGCCAGGATTTCAAAATTTAACCGTATTTACCGTCTATTTCATCCGTATTTTAGTGGATGTCATCTGTTATTACTTGTACAATTCTGTATATAATTCAATCCAGTAGGAATGAAGATCTGAACGTATATTTTGTTGCCAGTTATTTTTGCCAGTGAGAGTCTGTTCCCTAAATCAGTTAGAGCTAGATTTTCGTCAGAAGAGATAGGTCATAGCCTACTAGAAGACTAACTCTAGTAGGCTATGGATAGGTACTCTTTTTGAACGGTTAAAAACCGTCATAAGGCAGAGACCAAGAAGACGCTACCACCCTAGTTTTCACTGCTACCCTTCTCCACTGATCATTTAAGACTACCCGGGCTCTCTAATTCTTTGGAGCGACCAGGGTGAGAAAAAGTACGTCAGAACAGTACAAATGATATTAGTCCCACCATCACCCGAAGCTCGCTCCACAGACTTACTTTATGGCTCGCTCATGACAGCTTTAGCAGTTTTCTGACGTAGGTCGGTGAAATCATCACGAATTCCTTCGACTGAGTAAGTCCAGGAGTGTTTCTACAGATGGTTATTATGTTGTTCAACTCTCATTGTTGGACCGCTGCTTAATATTGGTATTTTCCGAGCCCACAGAGAGGCTCAGGTCCAGCAGGTATGATGCTCTTTTTGCAAGTTCATCGGCTTTCTCATTTCCTTCAACACCCTGTCCCTTTGTTATTATTTTCTTAATGTTCACTTATCATTACTAGAGGAATAAGGCACAAGTAAACCTCTAAATAAAAGAAAATCAATCTTCACTCAAATTTTGAAGATATTCAATTTGAACTCTCAATGTTATTAATTAATGTGATTAACGTAAGGAAAAACTGAGGTATATAGGTTTAAAGGTATTAATGTTTCACCTATGCCTTCAAATTCTCCCCAGTAGTATATTTTAAATCAATAATCGTTTCAGAAAAATAAAAAAATAGTTTATTGTTTACACAGGAAGCAATCCCCAGTTACACAACATCAATACACATAAGTACAAAGTTTATTTCTGCAACAGAAACAATTCAAATAGGACCCAGTCAATAATGTAGAGAAATAACAACCCGTAGAATCCAAAATGTCAGGAAACATGTGTGTGGCCACCAGTCACAACTATTCAGATTGTAGTCGAAATAAGGACTCCCTCACTTAATATTAAAATATCCTAATGGAACCACAAAAAATATCTATGTTATCACCTAGGGAGTTAAATTTGCGGCACATGCAGTAGATGATTAGTATTAGTGATTTGACAAGCATATTAGTTCTTGGTTTTGACAAATATACGCTATCCTCAAGTCTGCTATTCAAGCGAGGTATGCGGATATTTAATCTTTCAAGTATATTTGGACAGTCAGTCTTATAATGAATGATCACATATTATATTGAACATTTTGAAAACAGTACTGCATCTTTATTCAATGCAAGGAATATTCTAAGGCACTAGGTAATTGCAAACGTATGTAAACTTCTTAATAAAAAAAAAAATCAATCCAAAACTCAAATAGTTCAAATTTTGAAGATATTCAATTTGAACTCGATGTTATCCATATTATTAACATAAGGAAAAATTGAATTATAAAAGGTTCCAGGTATTAATGTTTCATGAAAGCAACTTGTATCCAAATTATCCCCAATAGTATGATTTAAATAATTAATCAATTCAGAATAGCAAAAGTTAGTAAATGTAATTGCAGAATATGGAGGTTTGGTGCTCACCAACTTGAGTTCGTATTTATAATCAACAGTATTGCTTCCTAAACAGCGCACTGAGAATGTAAGATCTGAATTTTCGTTGATGTTTTTTGATAAAAGGAAGATATGATCATCAAAAGAGAAAAAATGATATTTCGACCTGAAATTATGACATTTGCCAAGTTGGAAAATAAACTCATGGTGATGATTACTCAAATGGGCAGATAGACATTGAACGTTTTCTTCACACAATGTGCAATATTCAAATGATTCCTTGAAAAGTGCTTTCAAGATCTTTAGAACAAGGGTTTTATCCAAGGGACCACTGCAGCAAGCACATTTAGTAACATAGCCACACATACCACAAAATTTGTGGGCTTTATCATTTCTACAAACATAAATAAAATTTTCTGCTGGTTTGTTACATTTACCGCATGTTATAGTTGGCATTGGCAATAATGAATTTATGTCGTGACAAGAAAGATTCTCTGGGGAACCAATTAGAAATCCCTTCACATAAAACTTAGTGGTCAAAAAGTAAGGAGAATCAAACAAATTTTTCATAGAATCAACATTGATTTTGAACCAGCTGTTATCAATTTTACTTTTGAAGAAAGTAGGGTGTAAGAATCCAGCCTTCTGGAATTTTGATACAGTCAAGGTTTGTTGTTTTTCTGAAGAAATTTCAATTTTATAATTTAAGTTTTTCCAAATTTCTGGAACTGTCCATACTTTCCAATAATAAGTGTCAGATTCTGCATTCACAATTATCAAAAGTACCACAATATTATCTTGAATCCTTGAAAACAATAATTTATTTCTCTTTATATCTTGCTCAAGACTGATCTGTACATAATTTTCGAACCTATGTGGCGAGTGAACTTCTTCCATATGACCTAAGATTTCAGATGTGTTTCCTTCCCATGTACATATTTTTTTTTTATCTTCAAATTGGTCGGTCGAAAAGGGACAGCATAATTTAACGAATTCACAAATTAATTCGTGTTCTCCTATTTCATTCCATGGAAGTACTTCCTTGCATCCATTTTCTTCGTTCTTACATGGAAATTCAAAAACTTTTGCTAACCCCTCATAGGCTTTTTGTCGATAATTTGTACCTTGCGAAACTGCCAACTTCTTACAGCGGTCTCGTCCGCAAATGCTACCCAAAACATCATTGTGCACAATGGGCGATATTGACAAATAATGATTACAAACAGCGCACTTAAATGGATTATCATCACCATTCACTAGTTTCAAAATTTGCTGCATTTTTTCCATATTGATAGAAACAGGCAACACACAACTGCTCGAAGCCGCCATAGACAAAGACTATGGAAGCGGCCATCTTCTTAGCACACTAATTCCTCCCTGGTACGAAATTTCTCGACCAATCAGGAAACAGCACTGTATACCACTAATTTCCTCCCCACGTCGACGATTAGGTCGTCGACGTGTAGGAAATCCAAAGGGCACCATAAACAACATAACCTGTATTCCGATAGTGACAGAGTGACAACGACATGATCAAAACAAAAATGTTTTGATTGTAGCAGGTGGAATGTGCTATTCTTTCTCATATTTGCGTGTTATTTTAAGGCCTAAATTTAATTACTTTTGTGGAGAGCAAAGATGTTTGCGTGTTGTTTGTTCGTGTGCATATATTTTGTTCTAAATTTTCGAAGACTCGCGGATTATCAAATGAATTTAAAGTTAGAATATATAGATTTGTCATCAATTTTGTAATAAAAAACAAGCAGAAATATTGTAGTAATTCATTTGGGCATTACGATTACGAGTTCAACTTTTCGCAAATTACATACAGTTCGAGTACAATTCAAAAACTCTGAAGTGAAAAATTAAGAAATTTTGATTACAGCAATTCGATAGCGAGTTACGAATAAGCATGATCCATTATTTGTGAAGCAGTGAAAATAATGCCACAAATAATATTGTCTTTTTTTGTATATTTCATTTGATCATCTCTAAAAAATTATGATTCGTACATACCGACAGTAAGTCACTTTGTATTATAATTGGAAAGGCTCAAAAAATCTGAAATTAATTTCCTACTGAGGAGTAAAAGAAAAAATGTCTCGCTATTGATAAATGTGCTTCATTATTGTTATGTTAGTATTTAGCTAAGATTTGATCATCTCTCTCTGATTAGTACAGAACATACTTATATTTTGTATTATGATTTGGAAAAACTTAAATCAGTTTCATTCTAAGGAGTAAAGGAAAAAAAAGTCTTGCTTTGATTAACATGCTTCTTTATTCATGTTAATATTTAGCTGAGGTTAGTGCAACGGGGAACCATACAATTCTGCGTATGATACAAGAGCTCAGGGAAAAACCTCAGAAGAAAAAACCCTGCCTCCCCGTGTTTACAAAAAAAAACCAAACAAAATTAACAGGAGATATTCAATACTGAAGGACATCTTATCTTGATTCTTCCATAAAGGGAAATTAGAGTCTTCTCCGAGGTGGTTGAAATTCAAAGCCTGAAATAGAAAGCTGTACAAGATTGAAAATTAATTATGTGTCAAATCAATTAAAAATTGACCAACCTCTTTCAAGTATGGCCTTAAAACCATCCTTATACCAACATGTTGCAATAGAAAAATACATAAGGACTCTTTCAATTCCAATTTTCCTCTTCTAACATTATTTAATTATCTCATTTAGATCTAGAATACTCAAAAAATAAAATTCAAATGTACATCAAGCTTCTATAAATTATAGAAAAAATACTTCCTTTTTGAAATTCTTTTTATTACCACTACCTTGAATCGTACTTTTATTTGGTGTTAAAAAACATGCTTTATTTGTCGATAACCTTACAACCTTCCATTATATCACCTGTTAGTTAGTAGATTTGAGTAAATGACATGCAGTATTTCAAAAGAAACTGAAAAGGCAAAGAGTCTTCTTCATATTGATCTGGAATAATCAAAATAAGCTACATTTACACATCATACCAAGCCCCAATACATTAGAAAACATACATTTATTCCATAGACAATAAACCTTTTGACTCCACCAACATGATGTGCAACTTGACTACTTCTTACTTGGGAAATACAACTGTTTCTCTATTTTTCTTTTTCTGCTGGTAGAAGCATTATTGCATTGCAAGTTATAAGCGTCTCTAATAATTTTTGCAATGTTACGAAGGGTACCCACATCCAATAAACCAAGCTGCATTCTAGCTTGTTCTAATACAATCTATAATAAACTATGAAGAACCATATGCATGAATCATCACAAAGACTTACATCTTTTGTAGTAGAATCTATTGGATCATTTGTAATTTGACTGGATCCACCTACGACACTCTGGACATCCATTTCATAAGCAGCCCTACTTGTTGATGGTTGACATATATATAAGTTGTTGTCCTCATCATCATCATTTACAGTTCTCACACCTAAAACAGAATCGCTTCTCTCTGCGACCAGAGCAACTGCATGTATATGTTTACACATGGCAGCTTTTATAGTAAACTCTGCACATTGACATCTAAACCTATGGATGCATATTTTGCACTTAATGCAATATAGAGATGTGCAATCCTTATCACACAACTCATTATATGACACAATATAAAATTTATTACTCACGGATTCCGATGGTACTCTAAACTCACCAGTTTCTAAGCATACTACTTTATCGGTCAGTCCATTTTCTGCTTTCGAATGAGCTTCTCGGTTAACTCTGGCCTGGTATTGATTGGCAGAAGGTCTTTCCGTGTCAATAATGTTTTTCCACATCTTTTCATTTACCAATTCCTCCAAAGTGTCCAGTAATTTCTCTACCCTACAATACATTTTATAGAATATGATTATTATTCGTGGTGCATCCTTCAAAACAATACCGTAAATTCTGATTTCCCCTCATTTTATTGTACTTCAATACTTTATTCAGGCTTTCTATAGCCATGTTGGTATTAATCCCAACATTTACTCTGTGGCAGTGAGCCCACATCATGATTCTTTCTTCACTTTGGAAATAATAACTGAAAAACATTTATGAAAATCTTCAATTATACTCTTCCACATTTAAAACAACTCACTTCTTTAAATATTTCAAAAATTCATTTTCCTGTCCTTCTTCCAAATGCTTGAAATATTCGTCTTTCATCTTGTGGAATGTTGATACATCAGTCTCCTTCAAAATTTTTCGCATTCTATTTTTCATCTCTTTTTTGTTGTCCACATTCTTCAACTTGTTTCTCCCCTGTATATTCCAATTCTTAATAACATGCCAAGTACAGAGGAGCCTTCTTGGCTTTCTTTCTGTTACCATTGCCTGGAAAATGTATTAAAAATTTAATAGCTGTAACATAAATCCAATATGTAGCTATGTTCTTCAATACCTGACACCATGCATTATAATATTTTATATCATCATCGGTCATAATATATTCTGCGTCCACTGGCTCTCCAATCTTAGATTTCAAAGCATCAAAAAAAATATTTTGGATGGTTTGATCCAGTCTATTCGATAATAAGAAAGCCACCGGGAAACCGATTTTATTCTCATCTTTGACTAAAACTATAGTCAGATCATAATGTCTTGAGTTTGTGCCATGGGTTCCATCGATGCATATTATCCTTTTGAATTGTTTGAGCTTTCTCTCCATATCATCGTTCATGAATCCTAGAGCAAAGTCTTCTGCCTTCAATCCTGGGTAGGTTTCTCCTGATAATTTTACAATTTGTAAAGAAAGAATAGGAATGAAGGCACAATTTTGAATAATATACATACCAATTTGCTTGAACAAAAAAACATAATTTTTTCCTTGACTGTTCCACTCTTTCACTTTCAAAGTGGTGGCAACCATGTCATCATCATGTCTCCTCTTCTCTATGTTGAATTTTCTTATAATATAAGCAAGATCTGCCCTTTTAAGCACATTAATTCTTTCTAGCTTATTGCCGGTTATAGTTCTTGCATCTTCCAAAATTCTTTCTTTTGTGACTCCAGCTGCCAATTTACTAGCAATCATTTCCTGCTGGTCCTTTGTCAAATGTTTAGATCGCAGTAGATCGTCATGACCAACATGTGTTTCAACAAATTTAACATCCACCCCTTGAACATATTCAGTATATCGCTCTAGAGAATACAACTAAAATATTACAATATTTACCTGTATTACATATCTTCACACGAATTCTAGAAGGGCAGAAACCAGAGATTTTGATACTTCCCCCAGTTTTCATGCTGCGTTTGCTACATTGGCTAGTATATCCTAAAAATGGAACAGATAGATGATATTACATTATCGCTGGTGAAATAATAATACTTCACTTGTAAATATTATGATGAATAACAAATAGGTACAAACCTGAAAAATTACTACGATTGCATTCATAATATACCACCTGTCCATCGCTGATTTTACGATCTCTTCGTTTTACGTAATCCACATTTCTGTTATCAAGTGCTCTCCAAGTCTCAAATTCTTCTTCATTCTTAAAAGTAAAAAGTGATGTCTTGATACTTAGAGAATGAATCTGCTGTAAGTGATTAATCAGCATATCATGAGACTCAAGAGCTACTTTTTCTTCTTGAGGGCAAATGGGGCATTTTATATGCACTGTCTGTTTTGCAATAGGTTGTTCATTATGAACATCTCGCAAATGGCGATATTTCGCCGAAACACTAGAGTATTTCTTTTTACAGATTTGACAAATCAGTTTATCGCTGAAATATGAGGTTTTAATAATGAATCAATAATATGTATAATAACATAACATAACAGTGAATACATACTTTTCCCCATCCATGTTCAAGAATCTATTTCCTGAAAGCTAAACTACAAGTTAAAAATTGAAGCAATGAAAATTGCTTTAATTTGAAGAAACTCCTGAAATACAATAGATATGAATTAGAGCAATAAAAATTGCTTTAATTTGAAGAAACTCCTGAAATACAATAGATATGAATTAGAGCAATAAAAATTGCTTTAATTTGAAGAAACTCCTGAAATACAATAGATATGAATTAGAGCAATAAAAATTGCTTTAATTTGAAGAAACTCCTGAAATATAATAGATATAAATTAGAGCAATGAAAATTGCTTGAAGATATTCCAAATATATTCTCAAAATATTCAGTAGCAGCTTTCAGAGCACAAATGTTTGGGCAAGTAAGCAACTATCAGAACAATTCAGAATTGAATGGCGGAAAGAGTGGAAAGACCGTTACAAATTCTTCAAGTTGAAGAATACGACAGAGACAGAGACAACTCCCACTCTCCCTCTCTCTCTATCGTTGTCGCATGACATGTGCTGTTTCCTGATTGGTTCGCATCAGGGAGAAATTAGTGTATGCTCATCTTCTTGGGGCATATCCACGGGTTTCTAGCCACTGATGACGTGCGGTGCGATAAGGGTGGGATAGGGGCGATTCGGCCGGCGACGTTGCCACACCTTTCCGGCCTTCTGATCACAAGGAATTTGTGTTGATCTCTGAATTTCTGAATTGAACAAGTATACTGGAGGTGGAGGAAAAAAAAAAGATATGTATATAATAAAGTTCTTATTTAAAATGAATAGAGACTCAATTGCGTTTCTCTGCAGAAATAGAGGGTATCTTTATTAACAATATCAAAACTCACAGTATAACAAACCTGCAAAAATAGAAGGAAACAACATTTAAAGCCTTTAATTCAACCTTCTTCAATATAATTGTTAAACTGAAACTATTTATTATGACACTTATTATAAAGTGTCAGTTCGGCGATTCCAGGTAACGCGAATATAATATTCAAGAAAAGCTTTGCGATTTTAACGCTTTTCTTTACATGTATTTTTTGTAATCACAACTTAAATCATTTTGATCAACAAATTTTTTTTATTTTAATATTATAAATATTTCACAAAACTTTATGGAGTATTGTTCCGACTTATAGATAGACAACAGAAACGTTTATAACTCCGAAAATAATTCGTGCTCCAAAAAAATTCTTTCAGTGGAGTGTTTGTATTAATGTGCTCTATCAGAATAGATAAATGAATTTAGCCCGCCGTCCGGAATAGTGAAAAATGACCGAGCAACGGTTTTTTCAAAGAGGTAAACGTTTATAACTCCGAAAATAATTCGTGCTGCAAAAAAATTCTTTCAGTGGAGTATTTGTATTCAGAAATTCAGAGATCAACACAAATTCCTGGTGATCAGAAGGCCGGAAAGGTGTGGCAACGCCGCCTGCCGAATCGCCTCTATCCCACCGCACGTCATAATCAGAGGCTGGAAACCCGTGGATAACTTCACAGAAGTGAAACCACAGGTCAAAGATTAATAATCTCGATCTGAACTCAAATTTTGAAGATATTATATTTGAACTCTGTTAGCAAAGAGCTGTTAGCCTTGTTATCAACGTAAGGAAAAACTTAGGTATATAGGTTCAAAGGTATTAATGTTTCGCATATGCCTTTAAATTTCCCCCATCCCCCAGTAGTATATTTTAAATCATTAATCGATTCAGAATAAAAAAATAGTTTATTGTTTACACAGGAAGCATTTCCAATTACAAGACAACAATACATTTACGTACAAAGTTTATTTCTGCAACAGAAACAAATCAAAAAGGACTAAGCCAGTGTGTAGAGAAATAACAGCCAGTAGAATCCAAAATGTCGGGAAACATGCGTGTGGCCAACAATCACAACTATTCAGATTGTAGTCGAAATAAGGACTCCCTCACTTAATATTAAAATATCCTAATGGAAACACAAAAAATACTTATGTTATCATTTACGGAGTTAAATAGGTTATTTGACAAGCACATTGGCATTGGTTCTCGGTTTTGGCAGATAAACGCTCTACTTAGGTCAGCTATTCAATCGAGGTATGCGGATATTTAATCTCACGTAAAGTTGGACAGTCGATCATATGGTGAATGATAACATATATATTGAACATTTTGAAAACGTAAATAGTACAGCATCTTTATTCAATACAAGAGATATTCCAAGGCACTAGGTAATTGCAAACGTATGTAAACTTCTAAATAAAAAAAATAAATCCAAAACTCAAATAGTTCAAATTTTGAAGATATTCAATTTGAACTCAATGTTATCCTCATTATCACCAAAAGGAAAAATTGAATTATATAAGGTTCCAGGTATTAAAGTTTCATGTATGCAACTATTATAGTTTTCCCAAAAGGTAAAATTTAAATAATTAATTAATTCAGAATAGCAAAAGTTAGTAAATGTAATTGCAGAATATGAAGGTTTGGTGGTAACCAACTTGAGTTCATATTTATATTTAACAGTATGGGATCCTAAACAGCTCACTGAGAATGTACGATTCCAATTTTCTTTGATGTTTTTTGATAAAAGAAAGATATGATCATCAAAAGAGAAATAATAAGTGTTCAACCTGAAATTATTATATTCACCAAGGTTGAAAATAAACTCATTGTGACAATTACTCAAATGGGCAGATAGGCATTGAACATTTTCTTTACACAATATGCAATTTTCAAATGATTCCTTGAAAAGTACTTTCAACATTGTTGGAACAAGGGTTTTATCCAGAGGTATTGATTCTTTATCTCTAGTGTTATCAAATAAGGATCCAGATTTCCCAAGGCACCAAGGACATTGTTTAAAATAGCCACACATACCACAAAATTTGTGGGCTTTATTACTTCTACAAACATAAATAAATTTTTCTGCTTGTTTTTTACAATGACCGCATGTTATAGTTGGCATTGGCAATAATGAATTTATGTCACAAGAAAGATTATCTGGTGAACCAATTAAAAATCCCTTCACATAAAACTTAGTGGTCAAAAAGTAAGGAGAATCAAACAAATTTTTTATAGAATCAACACTGATTTTGAACCAGCTGTTATCAATTTTACTTTTGAAGAAAGTAGGGTGTAAGAGTCCAGCCTTCTGGAATTTTGATACAGTCAAGGTTTGTCGTTTATCTGAAGAAATTTCAATTTTATAATTTAAGTTTTTCCAAAGTTCTGGAACTGTCCATACTTTCCAATAAGTGTCAGATTCAGCACCAATAACTATCAAAAGAATCACAATACTATCTAGAATCCTTGAAAACAATAATTTATTTCTCTCTATATCTTGGTCAAGACTAATCTGAACGTAATTTTCGAACCTATGTGGCGAGTGAAACTCTTCCATATGACCTAAGATTTCAGATGCGTTTCCTTTCCATGTACATATTTTTTCTGCATCTTCAAATTGGTCGGTCGAAAAGGGACAGCATAATTTCACGAATTCACAAATTATTTCGTGTTCTCCTATTTCATTCCAAGGAAGTACTTCCTTGCATCCACTTTCTTCGTACATACATGGAAATTCAAAAACTTTTGCTAACCCCTCATAGGCTTTTTGTCGATAATTTGTACCTTGCGAAGCTGCCAACTTCTTACAGACGTCTCGTCCGCAAATGCTACCCAAAACAGTATTATGCACAATGGGTGATATAGACAAATAATGTTTACAAACAGCGCACTTGAATGGATTATCATCACCATTTTCTAGTTTCAAAATTTGCTGCATTTTTTCCATATTGATAGTAACAGGCAACACACAACTGCTAATCTTTGCACAACTGCTCGAAGTCGCCATCTTCCAGTGTTACCAGATAACTGAAATGAAATTATGGAACCAGGTTGCCAAAATTATCAGATTTTCCTGAAAATTATGTTACAATAGATGGCAGAAAGGGGATTTATCTCAGATCTGACAAATACTCTTTCATTAACATGATGAAGTGAAAAATGTTGTTATAGATTTTTATGTGAATGATCAGAGATGTCTCTATCTAGTCCATGAACAATGCAATTTTCTTCAAAGTTCAATAAATGCGCAAGTACACCGAAACTATGTTATTCAAAATTAAACCCTATTACCATGATAAAAAGGACGAAAATAACATAAGCCTTAAATTTAATAGAAAAAGTCAAGTGATGTAGAAAGGGCGTACATTATTAGTAGATGGTTTTTATGACACAGCCCACTCGGCGAAACTGTGAAAAATTCCAACTACCTGCTGATGGGTAACACAAAAGATAAATAAATTTCATTCATATTTTCGAAGACTTGACAGCAATAAAGAGAGGAATACAATCTTAAAATAATTTCATAATGATTCCGCAGAATATCGAACAAAATAGGAGATTCCGTAGGTACCGTCTGAATTCCGTAGATCTACTCTAAATTCCGTAGGTGTGGCAGCGCACAGCGCCGAAATAAGTAAACTTGGAGGTTCGATGTTTGACGTTAAGTAATTTAATCAATTTTGGGATTCCCCGGCAATAGAGAATTCCCTTAGATGTAAAATAATTTCAATAGCCGAAGTGACTGATATCTGTTGCCGAAGTTCTGATAAACAGAAAATATGACAAATAGTTTCAATATATTCAACTCTCTCTCTAAATTATGTTACAATTATCGATTATGTTACACTTTATTGGTCAACTCTATTTTTCTGAAAAATTATATTGCGCGTCTCGTCCTCTAGATCATAATTGTAGTATACTTGTTTCCGAAGGAATTCACCACAGTGTTCAAAGTATATGACCATAGAGTCATATTTCCAACCTAAAAAACTGCGCACGCATCCCCATGCTTCCTCGATGCTCCTTCAGCCTAGAGCCGCCATTATTTGTTTTTTGTGTCGGAAGAACCACACGTGTTTAAAATTTTGCCCTTACTAAGGACAAAAGTGAAGTACTCAATTCTTCGGAAGGATATATTCAAAGATTATAATCTACAATCCTTGCAAAAATTATTGAGAGAGCCATGTGACGAAAAATCCATATATTAGAATGGAATTGAGAAGATTCAACAAGTTACGTTCCTATTGGCAGAAGAATGATGCAAACGAATCTATTACGCTTTGAGATGAAGCACGAAACAGTTGTCAGAGATAACTTTTGTAGAAGGTATGCTTAAATCATAATTTAAATATGTTTTAGCCAGAAGACCCCGAAGCCCCTTGGATTCCCGGTTTTAACCGATGCCCGTTTATTAAAACGGATTGCCTGTACCCAGTACGGATGTCTATACCTATCTGTCAAATAGACAGATGGATGCCCGTTTATCAAAACGGATTGCCTGTACCCAGTACGGATGTCTATACCTATCTGTCAAATGGACAGATGGATGCCCGTTTATTAAAACGGATTGCCTGTACCCAGTACGGATGTCTATACCTATCTGTCAAATGGACAGATGGATGCCCGTTTATTAAAACGGATTGCCTGTACCCAGTACGGATGTCTATACCTATCTGTCAAATGGACAGATGGATGCCCGTTTATTAAAACGGATTGCCTGTACCCAGTACGGATGTCTATACCTATCTGTCAAATAGACAGATGGATGCCCGTTTTATAAAAACGGATTGCCTGTACCCAGTACGGATGCCTATCTGTCAATAGACAGATGGATGCCCATTTGTTAAAATGGATTGCCTGTACCCAGTACGGATGCCTATCTGTCAATAGACAGATGGATGCCCGTTTGTAACGACGGATTGCCTGTACCCAGTACGGATGCCTATCTGTCAATAGACAGATGGATGCCCGTTTGAAAAAACGGATTGCCTGTACTCAGTACGGATGCCTGTCTATGGATGTATAGACAGATGCCCGTTGCCAAAACAGATGCCTGTTGTTATGACAGTCTGTCTAACATTGTCTAACAAGATGCCTGTTTTACAACGGATGATGGACCCTTGGACCCTTGCTGAACAGACTACTGCTGCTAGAACAAATTGTAAGCCCACAGTATCGATGCCTCATCATACATATATATATTATTGGTAATTATTATATTACACAAGACCGTTGTTATAACGGATTGTTCATATATACAAATGCCTGTCTGACTATCGTCAGAGAGAGGCCTGTTGTTATAACAGATGCCAGCTTACAGTATGGTTGACTGTCTTTATATAGATATATATGGTTTATGAATGCTATTATTACATTCCCGATTATTGAACACATTTCCTGTCTCACTATTATCAGACAGATGCCATCCTTCAATATGGATGACTGCCATGCCATTTGCCATCATACTGTATGTAATATTAATGACTTTTAATATTTCAGACCCCCATTTTTAACAATGGAATGCCGGTCTGGCTGTCAGATAAGTGCCTGTTGTTGTAATGGCTAGCTGTCCACAGTACAGGCTGCAGATTATGTTGTATAAATTTCATTATAGATGCCTGTGGTTAACACAGACTTTTATCCGAAGCATGGAACCCTGTTATCAGACGGATCTTCATGCCCATAATGGATGGATCATCCGCAGTTAGGATGCTTGTTTTAGACAGTTGCTATGCCTTTGTCCGTAGACTATGATAATTCTCACAATGGAATGACTATCCGAAGTGGAGATGTGTTGTTGAATAGATGCTAGTTGTTATAACGCTTCTTTGTTTTCAGTTCGATTTCCTGGCATTAGCCATAATTGTGTGAATACAATTAGGAAATCGTTTGGCAATGCTGTGACCTCAGAGAAGATAGCCTTTTCTACTTTGACAGATCTTCAAAATGTGAAGACAATCCTGAAACTAGAAATATAATACAGATTTGTTAAAATCAATTTAGGAATGGAAATAAGAGAGGGAGCCAACACATTGAATAGCCAAATGGCTATATATAGGTGAAATCCTCAATGGTCGCTTGAAACACTTCAGGCATGCAGTGGAGAGCTATTTCAGATAAAATTACATAAAATGTTTAATTGTCTCAAACAGGTGTAACCAAGCAATGAAAAAGGAAGTAATACCAAAGACACTGAGTTGTCATGAGTGTCTCAAACAGTGTTAAGATACTTAAAAACTTGTTGAAATCCCATTTTTGTAAAAAGACCATAATATGGTTTCGAAGGGAACATCCTTTCATTGTTTTCTAGCTGTGTTCAGCATTCAATTCTGATTTAAAAGGTAGGAAAAGAAATTCGAAAATATAACATCGATAAACTGTGTACCTGTGCGTCTCAGTATAGCCGTTACTTCCATATCGTAGGTAATGGTATAGCACCTTATCCTTTGAACAAAGGTCGGGAAATCCTTAATAGCTACTTAAGAAGCCTCTGTTGGCAGACCTTAATGGTAAACTTATAATTGGAAAATCCTCCTCTGAATTTAGTCTTTAAATTACCAATACTATTAGTAACTGGAAAAATATGACCTTACAGTTTTAGGAAAAATTCCTCAACTCAAAGCTAGAAGAAAAGTATTGCTCTGCTCCTGCTCTGCAAATTGCACAAAATTCAATTTTAATGTTTTATTAAGAACTGAGAATACAATTAAATTTTATTTGAATTAAGGGGGGGGGTAACTCATTAATCCCCCTCACTTGAATATAGTAGCAAGAAGCATTTGTGGATGGTGGAAAGAGAAACCCTCATTTACTCGTCAAAATATAATCTAGGAAAAGAAGTAGATCAGGGATCTGGAACCGACTACTAGAAATTAAATATGCCTTGGGATGAAAAATCCCCCAATTGGGCATAAACTCTTAGTGTTATGATAAAGGTTTCGTATAAACAACATCAAATGCGATAGATTGTTCTCTGCTTACCGAAATATTGAGGCTCTAATTATAGACGTGTTCTCAATTTTAGGATAGAGTTTATGCTTTTCTCAAAATTCTGATCCAGAAATAAGCAAACAATTATTGCTGATAGAACGCAGGTTCCTGCAAATCGAAGGTAATTTTTGAAGAGCCTTTGCTACTTTTGACGCTGTAGAAAGTTGTTTCTATACAACTAAAAAGCTCGCTGTAGTAGCCAGAGGCTCATCAAGGGAGTAGTGATGAACCAAAGGAAGCCACAGAAATGCCCATCTCATCTTTAACAAAGACAGCTATGAAGCAATATATTTTCTCAATTTGGTGAGTTGAAAGAGAAACCAAAACTTTTCATCCCTTTTGGAATGACGTAGGCTTCAGACTGAACTTTTCCAAGTATTGCAAATACTCAGATGAACATCAGCATCTAGTTGTCATCCGAGACTGGTAAGGATTTACGTAGGTAAGAGGAGTAATTATGGAGACCGTTGTTACCAAGGAAACGATATTCTAGGTCCTTACATGCACCAAAAAATTACCTTTGCTGAGGGTGTTGCTAGTCTCAATTTTACATAAGATTCCATTAGAACCTCTACCCAAAACGCTAACCAGGCAAGGGGTACGTTCAAAATACTTAATCCGAGAGTAGAGTATGAGTATGGCCATACTCGGAGAGCATAATCGGAAGAACTAAAAGTACGTTTATGAACGACTCGAGTAATCAGAGCTTGCTCAGAGTTAACGCAAGCTAGGAATACAAAAAATGTTAGGTAGCAAGAAATGAAATAATAGTAATAATTAATTCACCCTAACAGCATACAATACAATTCAAAATTTGAGAGAGCTCAGAAAAGTCATCTAATGCTTGTGTATGAACTCTCCAATCGAAGTAATGGATTAAGCTGCATGACCATGAGATTACAAACAATGCAAAGAATAAATCAACCATCAGAAAAGTTCATGAATGTTTTGTCTTGAGAAACAGTCGAGTAACCAGCGATTTGTTCTACGCTTCAGAGAATGGTAACCTTGTGGGCTTTTCAGATAGGTGTGAACAATATTGCGGATCTGTGGCAATGTATAAAGGGAAGAAGTATTGGCTGAACGAATACTTCGGTCAGAGACAGTTATCTCCCTCAGTCAGCAGATATGCATAGGCAAACAAGAAGTGTTGGATATGGAAAATGGCTGGTAGGTCTACATGACCAACACACTTGCCTAATACTAAAATAGGTCTAACCAGGGAAACAAAATCATTCAACTAAGGCAGTCCTTTACAGAATGAATAAAATTGTTCTTCCTTGACTCTGATCAGAGTTAATAATTTTAACTTTTGAATCAATTGAAGTTGGATATTGTCAATTCGGGAGACCAGTGCCGTTTGCGGGAAACTGAGAAAAATGTTGAAAAAGCTCTGCCGTCTTCTTCAAGATCAAATAAATATGTTGTACATTAGTTGGAAAAAAATACAACTTGGACAATAATCTCCACTCGAGGAAAGTAATGATCCTTAGTGGGGTATGAGAGCTAGTAGTTTCCCTTTTGTTCAATTTAAAACCTTGTTTCTATTTGATACTCAGTTGTGAAAATACATCGTTGTTTTCTCTGGAATCAAAACAGAAGAATGACCTTCGTTGAGACTTTTTCTGCACTGGAAAAATATTGAAGTCTCAAGTACGAAATAATTTACCCATTGATATTGACCCGGAAGGGTTTTTGGAACCAGGTACGATCATCCAAACGATGATTTTCCAGACCTTCGGATGTACGAAGAGAGCTACAAGTTGTAACTATTTGGAAAAAACCAGCTTGATTTAATCGTATATACATGATAAAAATCAACCTCTTATTTTTGTTCAAAATAAAACTAAGTTTTATTTTGATATCCAGTTGTAGAGATACATCTTGGACTTCTCTGGTTTTTAGTGGCACCTTTTTTGCACTGATTTACATCAGTCCTTTGAACATCTACAATTATGATCTAGAGGACGAGACGCGCAATATAATTAAGAGATTAAACGAACTTACCTTAAGTGAAGTTTGATCTTAATTATATGAAGCGTCTCGTCCGAATAGATCAGTCCCACCCAACCCTTACTTTGTTCCCTGGACAAAAAAGGCGTAAAACAAAAGGGAAATCTGGAAAATTTGCTTTAAAAAATAATGGCGGCTCTAGGCTGAAGGAGCATCGAGGAAGCATGGGGATGCGTGCGCAGTTTTTTAGGTTGGAAATATGACTCTATGGTCATATACTTTGAACACTGTGGTGAATTCCTTCGGAAACAAGTATACTACAATTATGATCTATTCGGACGAGACGCTTCATATAATTAAGATCAAACTTCACTTAAGGTAAGTTCGTTTAATCTCTTAATTATGTTACAATCTGATAATTATGCTACACCTGGCAACACTGCCATCTTCGCTAGTTTGCGTATGGTCCGTATATACACATTTGGTAACCGAAAGTTACCAGAGCGGTTACTCTGGTGACTGATATTGAACCAAATTGTCAGGAATTCGACATATACGGACCGCCCACTTACTAACCAGAAGTAACCAAAGTGTACGAGGAGCTAAATGCTCATACCCGTACCGGCGTTGCCACGTCTACCTCTCATACTGAAACTGTCAACTTCGGTACTGAAACTTCAACCAGCTGTCAGATAGATGTCAAAATAAAATTGTGAGGTGTTGTGTAGGCAAAAATAACACATCATTTGGAATATTATTTTACTTTTATTTAAAATACGTACATTGAAATGCATTATTTTTGGTTTTTAATTTGATGGTGGTGTTAATCCTAGTGATTCTTTAGTGTTAAATGTGCGTTATTAATGCCAGTAATGGTAATGAAAGTATTCAATATCTTGGGAAAGTCACACAGTATATTAGCAGGAAGTGAATAATAATGCCATTTTCTCGTTGTGTTGTTGGATGTGGAGGCCGAGGAAACGGTGTTAAGTTTTTTTTTTATTCCGGAAGAAATTTCTGTATTTCAGCATTAGAAGCTTCACTCAAATTACTTGACGAGGAGACAACAAAACTGCTATTATTAGGAGAGCTGACTTATACTAGTTATATTTTTATTTATACTCATTATATTTATGCTGTTTTTCTAACCAGTTCTATTTTGTATCGATTATATTTTTATAGTGTTCCTGGGCAGGAAGACCTGAGTTGTTAACCCTTGGAAACATTGTTTCAATAAAGTTTATTACTACTACTATAGTGTTCCTGTTTTATATATACCTATATTGAATACACCTTTTCAATGAAACAGTGCATCTTTTCAAGAATATTTAATACAACTAAATTACATAATATTACGTATTTACATTTTGAGAAAATATTCATTCCATCTCTTATTACCCGTACAAACGCTGGAGAAATAAAGGCCAGGAACAATGGTCTACCAGACGCATTCCATATGGATCCAGAGTTTCACAATCCTCAAAGCAGTATTTTATTACAGGTTGGTCATTATTCCCTTCTCTGAATATACATCAATTCATCTGTGCTAACCCTTTTGTGAAATACTTTCCTTGAATATTATGTTCCAAATATTTTATAGAGTAACCTAGGTAAAAGGCTAATTATAAAGTATTTGTAGGCTGCTACGCTCTGAATGCTTTCGTACATCTGGCTTATCTTCTGGGAATAAAATCCGCCACTTCTTGATTTGTTTTCAAAATTTCAATAAATTGGGTACTCTTTGTATTCACTGAAAGAAAATTTATAGTTAATTCAGAAATCTTGATATATGATGATGATAGTTATCATATGAAAAGTTTAATATCAACTTACTTTTCATATATCTATTTATCTATTACAGATTGCCAAATATATATTCTTAGAGCTCTAGATGAAGTTAAATACCACTCTTTTATACCTTGAAACAACGAAAATATTCGTCAAGTGAGGAGTTTTACTTGTAATGACGCTTTTGCTTGTCTCCACAATTTTTGTGAGGCTAGAAGGTTGGAGGGGCCTATAATGGTCCAAATCTTTGTTTTGACCGAGAGGGTCTTTCGACCAGGTTCAGTCTTCCAAGTAATGATTCTAATGTTCTTCAGTTGTTCGAGGAACGTTACAGGACCCTTATGTTGTTATATGTAGATATATCAGTTTAATTTAACATTCCGCTGAAAACTTCTTGTTGTTAATGTTGTTAATCATGTTGTAAGTGATTGCAACCCTGTTATTTGTGTTGCATTGGTCATCTATTCAATACAGATTTTCTGATATAATTATTACCACAATTTCACAAAGAATATTAATGAAAAATGTAAATAATAAACGGTCTCTGATAACAAAATAAAAATAAATAAGACATGTGAAATGAGTTGACAGGCTGTTAGAGATGAACAGTTGACAGTTTTCAAATGTTCTGTGGCTTAAAAAGTAGACGACAGACGTGGCAACGCCGGTACGAGTATGAGCATTTAGCTCCTCGTCCAAAGTGTATATACGGACCACAGCCTTTGTCTATGGCCATCTTTTTCGGGTTAACCACAGATTACAGAGTAGGAGAAACCCCGAAAAGTAGTCAGATATCTTTGCAGTAATCCCAGAGACCATAGCGAAAGAGGGAGAGTATGAAGAGTAGAGAGAAGTATAACGATCGCCGTAGTAAAAATTGTGTCTCCGAAACTGGGAAAAATAGAAGCATAAAGTAAGTCAAGGGTCTGGGTCTGTTCTGTGAATAGAAGGCGCTGCGATCGCTAAGTGAATCAGAAACAGAGATTTTCTCTATGATCGGAAATTTTTACTTGAAACAAACCAGAGAGATATATCTCTGAAACAAACTGACTTCAATTTATTTTAGGTTATTTGTCCCCACAATTGCAAAGAGATCCTCTATCTACGGTATATACACATTTGGTAACCGAAAGTTACTCTGTTGACAGATATTGAACCGAATTATCAGGAATTCGACATATACCCTCATACTAACCAGAAGAAACCAAAGTTCAAATTTTGGAGGGTATCCTGTACCCTCCATAATTCTAATCTATGATAAATATAAATTGTTGCAAAGTAAATGAATAGAGCCATATTTTCGCGATTAAGACGCGTGAAGCGTCTTTAAGCGGTGCTATTCGAGCGAATAAGTCATGACGTCAGTCTTTTAGACGCTTTAAGCGGAACCTGGCGGTCTGTGGAGAGCGCTTGTGTCATAGAGTCATCTTGTCTCTGGCCTGTGTCGTCTTAAGCACAGAACGTTTTAAGCGGAAAGAGGTAATATAAAGAAGAAGGGAGAATATGTTGTTTATATCGAATTTGATTTGAATTCCTACTAGGGAAGAGTGCTTTTATTGCCAATAATGCAGTTTCTGCATTATCATTTAGAATAAATAAATATTTTTCAAATAATACTCAAAGAACAGAAATTGAAAAATTTACAATTCGATTCGCTGTCTAATGACAACGACAGATGACTCAACCATCAGCAATATTCTATTTTTGCGACAACAAAATTAATGACGTCACGCTTAAAGACGCTTTAAGACATCGATTAAGACGCTTAATCGCCAAAATATGGCTTAGGTTGCGTTCACAAACTTATTCAGAGCAAGCTCTGATTACCCGAAGCGTTCACAAACGTACTTTTAGTTCCTCAGAGTATGCTCTCTGAGCATGACCATACTCATACTCTACTCTCGGAGTAAGTTTATGAACACACCCTTAGATATACATATACTTCATTCAAATTTATTTTAGCAGTCGGTTGGCCATGAAATAATTTTCTCAAGTTTTTGTAACTAGAACGAAGTTAGGTTGGCACTCATGAAATGTCGTTAATGTCATAACGTCGTTGCCACAACTAATATCAATTTTTATTACGAAAATTCGAAAATGCCAAGAGTGATTGAAAAAAGAAACAGGGTTTCAGAAAGTGCTATTTAGAATTCAGGTCCGCTCATTCAAATGGTTATACCCTGATATTGTAAAATCCACAATACGTCTGACGGTAGCGAACATATTCAATGTAAGAGAATTTATATGATGTTTCATCTGAATCTAAACGACTTATATGTCAGCTGAATATTTCCACAATCAGAAAGATTGTGAATGAAGTGGATGACAAAGAATTTTCTGGCATTTGAGAATTTTATGTTTGAGTGAATTAATGCGAAAAGTTTTCTACAGGATTTTCGAATGTCATCGGAGAATAAGTTCCCTAAAATGGATTTTTCTATTTTTCATATGACTTGTCCTATACAATGTAAATGTCTTAAGGTACTAATAAATACCTAATTATTATTATTACATCAATGTATTAAGATGAATAGCCACAAATACGCCCAAGTTGCCCTGTTACTTGTTTATTCATGTGAAATTTTTGTTCAAAGGTGAAGTTCATCTTGACTTGAAACTTCCTTCAATTCCTTTTAATTATATTGATGCAAGATGATTTTTGTTGAAGAATTTAACATTCTTGTAATTATCTGTTTATTCCTTCAGGAGATACCCATTCCCAACCACTGCATCATATGCATTTCATCTTCGGGTTAATATTTTTGAAATCTACAAATGATGTAAGCCAAAGAAAATAACGAACATTAACTCTCCTCAAGCTAGTGCATATTATGATATTATATTGATCTCTTGTATTTTCCCTGCAAATAACTGGATTTGGTATGCCTTCAAACATTTTGTATAACCTTCAATTATGTTCGTCACATATTTTCCGAAGAGATTCGACATTGTGATAAAATACGTAATAACAGAAACTACTACTACTACGTAGAACGGGCAACATAGCGTTGATTTAAAACCCAAAAATGTTTTGACCAAAGATATTACACACCAAGATGGAGCATCCCTATACTGAATGCATGGAATGTTTTGTCCGCAAAGTAAACACTGAATGTTTACAAACAAACGCGGCAATAGTAAACAGAAACCAGTGGCGTAGTTGAAAAGTTGTGAATAAGAATATGTAATATCTTTTATTATAGCGGTGTGAAGAATAGTAATGATGGGTGTATATGAATTTGATAATTACATCAATTCGTTTGGAAAATAAAATTGTTTGATATAATTTCTCGTTAAATTGAACTGAAATGACCTGAGGCACGAATTGTTTTCGATATAACTCCGAAGTTTTAGAAGAAATTTTCGCACAAATGGTTATGATATTCCGTAAAAAAATTTCTTTTACTGCTTGCAGACCGCTCCTATTCAACCCTGGGATATCAATTCGGGTTACCAATCTGAAGCACGAAGTTTTGCCGATATAGCTCCGAAGTTTTAACGAGAGTCAAAACGAAATATTCACACATATGATTGTCGACTATCCAAACTTCATATTCCGTGAAAAAACTTCCTGACTAAGATGGGTTTCTTCCAAAAAATAAATATTTGTTTAGTATGATCCATAACATTGCCCATACATCAAGTTATTTTAGGTTTTGCACTAGGCCGTTCGCCTACTGTGTCAAGGGAAATTTTTTGATAAATTTAGATTAAAAAAAAAAAAATGGTAAACCACTGATGTGAGGAAAAATTTATTTTTTCAATAATTCCAAAAATACAGATTCGTTCATGTTGATAGCTAGTATTTCAGTAGAAAATAATATGTGATATAGCCTTAAATTTCGTTTTCTACATTTTATTTAGAAATTAATTGCAATAATTCATTAAAATTTGCTTTTGTAGTCGAACAGGAATAGAAGAAATATTCCTATAGAAAAAATGAACAAAATCTTATAAGAACAATTCTTAATTATTATTATACAACTTCATCCAGAAAAACATTACAGTACAATGACATAAATTAATAACAAGACTCAGACAATTCTCAAAATAGTTAATGTGTCTATCGAAATTATACTTAAAATTTAAATGATTGAATGTTCTTATTAAATGATTGAAAACTTAATACTGACAAAAAATTCCTTTATAAAAACATATCACAATAATCCTGTAGCTCAACATTTATATGCAACATTTATAATAAGAGGGACTAATTAGGAAGCATAATTCTTTTATTAGATTACTGAATTCATTGCTGAACTTGAATCAAGTATTATTTTGTTTTCAACCATTTTGCACAATTGAAAATGTGGTGAGTACCACACTATTACAAGATAAAAATTATCCATCATTTTTAGTACATATAGATCTGGAAAATAGAATATATAAACGAAACAATAGGATTCTGAAAGTGTGACAACATGACAATGGACAGATACTATCAAATTTGAAAATAAAGGAAATACACGTAGTTTCTTTGATGAGGGGTATCAACAGACTGGTGCAATAATCATTGCATGTAGCAGACAAATCTGAAGCTGTTGAAGTTTTAGATAGTTCAGACCACTCAGTTTTGGAAATTCCTCTACTCTACCAATATCTGAGAGAGTCTGGGTCACACTCCTTCCATCTGAAGCAGTCGATGTGCAACATGAACTGAAATGAAAACATATCAACATAAATTATGGTTAGAAATGATCGCAAGACAAACACTTTTTAAATGATTGTTTTCACCTGATGCATTCAAAATAATATTCAATACACTCACGTTTTTGTATGTGGTGCTGCAAATTTTTCAGTATCAAATACTTCTAAGGAATCCACTTTGCCTGATAAATCTGAAGCGGCCAAAGCAACAGACATGTCTGTAGCAGATAAATCGGAAGCAGTCAATGTGGCAGATAAATCTGAAGCACTTGCGGTAGCAGACAAATCTGAAGTTTCTGATAATTCAGAACCAATCAATTTTGAGGACTCCCCAACTTTACCAACATCTGATGGGTCCTGGGTCATATACCTTTCGTCTGAAGCGGCTAATGTGTTACTTGAACTGAAATAAAATATAAAAAATTAGGTTTCTTCAATAAGAATTGTGTAATCCCTTGATTTATTATAGTAACATTATTTAAATGATTGATTTCACTCGATACATTCAAAATATTTAGAATACTCACCAAGGATCAGGCAATGAAATCCTGGATGGAATAGCTTCCGTTTTCAAACATTTTTTTCCAAATTTAAGGATGAAATCTCCGGTCAGAGCAAACATATACCCATTTGGAAGATTCTGAAATTTTCAGTTTTAACTGGTCCATCCATAATTTCTGTCGAGCACTATCAATAGGCATTCTAATGAGAGGAAAAATTCTTTAGTGATGAATTAAACAATACGAAATTAGTACGAGACTAATGAAAAAAGCTAGGTATCCCAAGTTACGCCTATGGAAAAATATCGTTTGTTGTTGTTTACTTACCGGTGCATGGATTTCCATTGCTTTTACTGCTGATTTTTTTGCACACCACACAGCGATTCACCATTTTTGCAGTTTCTAGTTATTGTCTAACACCGTTTTCACGTAAATCGTCCAACAATAACGTTTGTATCATTCAAGATTCGAGAATATGTAAACATGTGGCCATTCGAAGTGGGTTGTTGAATAAACAACGTTGCCAAACTTCTTTCTTCGTCATCTCCTTATTTTTTTATATTAAATTTATGAACATAATTTCATTATGTAACTTGGCTTAGAACATATCCTGAATTCATCAAGCATTAGTATTATCAGTATTATCATTTATTCAATAGCCGATACATTTTACATTGAAATAATTATGTCATATTTCCTCTCGAACGGAAGCGAAAACCTGGGATTATATACTTTTCCAAAAATATTGCCAACGCTGCTTGACAATTCAGCATCATTCGGATAGCTTCGGAAAACACGATTCTTTCAACCAATCGTTGTATGTGGTTTATTGTTTTGGTTTTGATCATCACTTCGGATAACTTCGGAAAACACGAGTCTTTTCAACCAATCGCTGTATGTGGTTTATTGTTTTGGTTTTGATCAGAATATAAACATATAGCTATCTTATTTCGAGGACGTTTTCTCTCTCACTATGCTCTATCTTGGTGTGTAATATCTTTGGTTTTGACAAGCTTCATAACCCCAAATTTTCGTACTATACAGAGTGAAATGTGTCAAATTTCCATGGCCAACCGACTGCTAAAATAAAGTTGAATGAAGTATATAACCTATGAAATTATCGAAAATACGTCACTACCTAAGATTTTAGATATCTTTGGTCACTACAAGAAGCAATATCTATATCTTCTTGGGTAAGTACTATATCGTATCGATTGAATAATCAATTAACATCAACACTTCATCTTGAGATACTGCTATATACTTACTCTTCTCCAATGGGAAAATATCAGTCTTCAATTCTTGGTGAGATTGATATTTCAAATGATCAAAATTCGATTTCAAATTTGTTTGACAGTTTGATCAATTTATTATAAGTTTTCGTTATGGAGCAATATTGTTGTGAACCTAAATGAAACAACAACGAAAAAAATGGTAAAGTTCTTAAAGAGGAGTTCCTGAATCAAGTGAAAGAAGAGAGGAAAATACGCCTGTTGATTGATTATGAGTGTTATGGTTGGCATAATTTTTCAGAAATCGAAATATTAGGAATTCGAAAAACAAATCCTTCCTGATCACGTACAATGTCGTACCCAAGAAGAAGTCTGATTTTTCTGTTTGTTTTTCAATTACCACATGTTGATATATCATGAAATAAATTGTATGTATGCAATCAGAGTATCATTTGTAACATAGTTGTCTCCAAATGAAATTAAAATTTCCTGATTACATATGCGTAGGTATAAGGGCACTCTCGACAAATTAAACCAGATTAGTTTGCGGATGTTCAAGAGATGGCACTGTTTTTCGTAACGGAATATTATTCGAGAGATTCCCATCTATAGTAGTTGGGGAGCCCAAGAGAGAACTTCGGTTCGGGACTTACTTGAGCGTGTCAGATTAATATTTATTTATTTATTAATGATACTCCAAATCAACATGAGCGTTGTTATCGCAGATATAAATAATAAAATAATTTAAGGCGAGATACCTTGGACCCTGTAGAGTACCTCTACCAAAAATAAAAGCTGTTTATAGGGGTTATTGTATAGGACAGTCTGTCAGAATAGTAGAAAAACAAAACGGTCATTGTACATATACTCGAGCGTGTCAGATTAAAATATATGTGGTTTATTACATGTTGAGAAGTATACAGGATGGTCCAGATCGTAACCAAGAAATTTTAACCACGTTTTCTTCATCAAAAATAAGCCCTAGTTTGTCATATAAACATATGTCGAGAAATGTTTCCTCTCTGAGATACGGGGTGTTGAAATTTAAAAAAAAAATGTTTTTTATTTATAACTCTCATACTGCTTGAAATATTTTTATGAAATTTGAGAAATAGGTTTTGAGCGTCAAGGAGCACTTATTGCATAATATAATTTCTTTTTTATTCTACCAGTGGCGTCCGTACTGTAGCGAGAATGATTATTTTCAGATAAAAGAATGATACGCCACTGGTTTTTCCGACAAAAAAAATTACTATTTAAATCCTTATTTAATTCGGAGCAAATTCGGTCTCTTGACTTTTTGCAGTAAGAGGCACCGTTTCCGGTTAAAAAAAAACACATTCTCATGCAAAAAGAAATAGCCACACTTTGATGCAGCAAAAATAGTCTTATTATTATTATGTATCTGTTACGGCTAAAGATAGGTGTGAGCATAAACTTAAGATTAGCCGGCTAAACTTAGGTTTATATTCGAGGATCGGCTAAAGTTCGATAAAATATTCATCTGCGTCAGGTCTTTTCATCTTTAGCCGGCTAATGTGCACATTAACCAAAACGGGACGGCTAAAAATGTATTCGATGGACACGAGGAGAGTTGATGATTGTGGTTGTATTACATAACGCCCATACATGGGTTTTCAATTTATCATTTAACGAGTTATTTTCATCTGTTTAGGAGATTAATGCTCTTCAAATCGAGCCTAATTTGTGAAAAACCATAATATGACCCCACAAGGAAATGAGATATTATAGACATGGAAAATTTTTTCTGTAAACAAAATTATATTTTCTCTACCATTCAATAATTCGGTTTATGGAAAAATTACGAAATAGGACCTATAGTTTCTAACGTTGCAATTTCTTTCCAACTAATTCTTTCGCAAAAAATAACAAAAAAGAACTATAAACAGGAACATTAGTTGAAAACACTTTTTCTAGCTGATTTTGTTAAAAATTTCTTCCCGAGTTATTGAACATACGGGTTCTAAAATACGGCCTGTCGCCACCCTTGATGAATCAAACCGGGGGATAAAAAAGTGCATTCATCGTTAAGCTTATCAGCCAAATAGTCCGGTTAACTACAAACAAGATTGGGTACTTCTACTCATATTTTTCTAGAATTTGACTTTCGCTATTTTGATGAAGAAGTTCGCGGCATCATTCTTGTCTTCATTCTCTCCTTTTGCTCATTCAATTCCCCTCAAATTATGAATAATAACAAGATGAAAAGTAATCACTAACACCATTGAGTATTAAACCCACACTTTAATACTCAATGCTAACACTACAGTTTTCTCTCACACTCAAAATATCATGTCTAGAATTTTGTCATCAAGCGTTTAGATTTTTAGATTCGTCAATAAGAATTCGTTGAGACACAGTTGAAACAAATAGGTATATGTTCATTCTCCAATTTCTCAACTGCTTAACAGAATGCTTTTCTGCTATTAAAATATGTGAAATTCATACAAAAAATGCATTGCATTGATAGTTCGATTATACTCGTATTAATATTTCTTTATAATACATTCTTCTAATTGCCGAAAATTTGCGCCCCTCAAGCCCTATACATTTTTAGCCGATGGGATATGGTTACACTTAAGTTTAGCCGGCTAAAGATAGAAGAAACTAACATTAGCAAATACCCGAAGCTAAACCTAAGTTTAGCCGGCTAATCTTAAGTTTATGTTCACACCTATCTTTAGCCGTAACATATCTACCATATCAAATTTTGGTGATTTCTTCATGCATGAGAATGTGTTTTATTTTTTTTACCGGAAACGGTGCCTCGTACAGCAAAAAGTCAAGAGACCGAATTTGCTCCAAATTAAATACGGATTTAAATAGTAATTTTTTTCGTCGGAAAAACCAGTGGCGTATCATTTTTTTATCTGAAAATATTAATTCTCGCTGCAGTACGGACGCCACTGGTAGAATAAAAAAGAAATTATATTATGCAATAAGTGCACCTTGACGCTCAAAACCTATTTCTCAAATTTCATAAAAATATTTCAAGCAGTGTGAGAGTTATTAATAAAAAACATTTTTTTTTCTATAATTTCAACACCCCGTATCTCGGAGAGGAAACATTTCTCGACATATGTTCGTATGACAAACTAGGGCTTATTTTTGATGTAGAATACGTGGTTAAAATTTCTTGGTAACGATCTGGAACACCCTGTATATTCTATTAATCCGACAATTTGAACGTGACGAAAATGTGTGGGGGGCGCCAAAGTTGCAAAAAAAAAAGGCACAGTAATCTGACAGTTTCAGCAAGCCTAAACAATAAAAATTGGTTCTTTTAGAGTTCACTGATTGAGTTAATCAATTAACATGCGCCAATTCGAAGATCCAAGGTGGCCGGAAACCTTACCTTCACTTTACCAAAGAAAACACCCATCTTGGCTTACTTTATCAACTTTACCCCTATATAATGCATTAACAAATTAATGTATTTTTTCAAAGTGAGGAAACCTTAAAAAAAATTCTAAAAATGTTTTTTCTATCAACCTGCCGCACCTACTGTCTCTATGTTATTGTTTTCTTATTGTTCACTTATCATTACTAGAGCAATAAGGCACTTTTGTTCGGAACTATCAACCGGAAGCGATCAACTAACTATTGAAATTTCAATTCTCCTAAGACAACCACCTGTAGTCTTTGAATCCTCTTCATTGAAAGTAATTTGTTTACGGACGGATAGAGAGAGAAATCTTCATCAACGAGTCCAACCCAATCGTTTGTGGCTCAAAATTAGAAAAATACAGATGACAAGGTTCTTATTCCTAGAAATAAGAGCTCAGTAAATAAAAGAAATGATGATTTTCTTGAATGATAACACATTTTATTAAACATTTTAAAAACATAAACAGTAGTGCATCTTTATTCAACACAAGAAATCTTCTAAGACACTAAACATAAGTAAACTTCTGAATAAAAAAAAAACAATCAAAACTCAAATATTGGAGATATTCAATTTGATCTCAATGTAATCTTTATTACCAACATAAGGAAAATTTAAGGTATACAAGTTCAAAGGTATTAATGTTTCACATATGAAACCATTCAAATTTTCCCGAATAATATACTTCAAAGCATTAATTTCAGAATAGCAAAAGTAAGTAAATGTTAAGGTTTGGTGCTCACCAACTTGAGTTCTTTATTTATACTTAACAGTATGGGTTCCTAAAACAGTGCATTTGGAAAACATGAACTGTATTGCAAAATTATTCACTACAAGAAATCTTCTAAGGTACTAGGTAATCAGAAACAAAAGTAAACTTCTAAATAAAAAAAAATCAATCCAAAACTCAAATGTTTCAAATTTTGAAGATATTCAATTTGAACTTGATGTTATCCTCATTATCACCAAAAGGAAAAATCGAATTATACAAAGTTTCAGGTATTAAAGTTTCATATATGCAACTATTATAATTTTCCCCAATAGTATAATTCAAATAATTAATTAATCCAGCATAGCAAAAGTTAGTGAATGTAATTGCAGAATATGAAGGTTTGGTGGTCACCAGCTTGAGTTCGTATTTATATGTAACAGTATGGAATCCTAAACAGATCACTGAGAATGTACGATCGCGATTTTCTTCGATTTTTTTTGATAAAAGGAAGATATGATCATCAAAAGAGAAAAAGTGATATTTCAACCTGAAATTATTATATTCACCAAGGTTGAAAATAAACTCATTGTGACAATTACTCAAATGGGCAGATAGGCATTGAACATTTTCTTTACACAATATGCAAAATTCAAATGATACCTTGAAAAGTACTTTCATTGTCGTTCGAACCAAACCAGAAAATACATGTCTCGCATTGCAGAAAGGACATTTAACACTGCCACATTTATTACAAAATTTGTGGTCTTTATTACTTCTACAAACATAAATGAATTTTTCTGCTTGATTTTCACAATTATGATTACGGCATGTTATAGTTGGCATTGGCAATAATGAATTTATGTCGTGACAAGAAAGATTCTCTGGGGAACCAATTAAAAATCCCTTCACATAAAACTTAGTGGTCAAAAAGTAAGGAGAATCAAACAAATTTTTTATAGAATCAACATTGATTTTGAACCAGCTGTTATCAATTTTACTTTTGAAGAAAGTAGGGTGTAAGAGTTCAGCCTTCTGGAATTTTGATACAGTCAAGCTTTGTCCTTTTTCTGAAGAAATTTCAATTTTATAATTAAAGTTTTTCCAAATTTCTGGACCTGTCCATGCTTTCCAATAAGTCTCAGATTCTGCACCCACAATTACCAAAAGTATCACAATACTATCTTGAATCCTTGAAAACAATAATTTATTTCTCTTCATATCTTGCTCAATACTGATCTGTACATAATTTTCGAACCTATGTGGCGAGTGAACTTCTTCCATATGACCTAAGATTTCAGATGTGTTTCCTTCCCATGTACATATTTTTTCTTCATCTTCAAATTGGTCGGTCGAAAAGGGACAACATAATTTCATGAATTCACAAATTAATTCGTGTTCTCCTATTTCATTCCATGGAAGTACTTCCTTGCATCCACTTTCTTCGTACATACATGGAAATTCAAAAACTTTTGCTAACCCCTCATAGGCACTTTGTCGATAATTTGTACCTTGCGAAGCTGCCAACTTCTTACAGAGGTCTCGTCCGCAAATGCTACCCAAAACATCATTGTGCACAATGGGTGATATTGACAAATAATGCTTACAAACAGCGCACTTAAATGGATTATCATCACCATTCACTAGTTTCGAAATTTGCTGCATTTTTTCCATATTGATACCAACAGGCAACACACAACTGCTCGAAGACGCCATCTTTTTGAGGTAAATGGTAAACCCATAGACCCCTAGATAGAGGTTCTATGGGCAAAGAGGAGTTCCTCTTTGCTATGGGTCTCTATCTACGCATAGACCTAATAATACACATTGAACTAATGTTCTTTAGTTCAATGATAATACATGGACAGGCCTTCACGTGGTTTTCCCGTTCACCGCATCGAGGAATACCCACGAGAGAGAGGGGGGTGGTAGAAAAGAGAGATAACAGCATTCCCTGGTAGTAACATTGATAGCGAAGGGAAAAGTCAGACTCGCGAAACAGGGTAAAGTACGATAAAAAATAACAGAAAGCGATACAGCACAGCAGTGTCAAAGAAGTAACCGGTGTAGGTCTAATTAAGAAACTGAACGGTATAGACGGGGACCTACCTCCTTTATTTCAGGCACTCGCGGAAAACAAACGAAAACTAAAAATTAATTCCTAAGAGCACTAATACTCGCAACACAAAATTATTTATAAATTTGTTGAACGGCTTGTCGGGCACACAATTAAAGTCGAATCGCAGAGAAAAGAGAGTACAGAGCGTAAAAGTGACTAAAGAGTAAAAGTAAAAGAGACCGTCGCGGGGGAAAATCTGCTTTTATAGGCAAATCTCCCCACACGTTAAAAATCTGAAAATTCCAGAATGCGACAAGAGTGAAAAACGTCGTCAGCTCTGGTTTATCGCATATCAACATCAGAAAAACGTCGAAATCTTCAACGGCATGCAAGAAAAACAACGTTAAACACAGATAAACGGTTTTTTATATTTACTCTGCCTATCGAAATGAATATACTGAATATTTGATAATTAAATATTTTCAAAGGCGGAAATACGTAATGAAAGGAATGCACTAAAATGAACTCCAATTTTTCTCAGAAAACTGGAGATCATTACAAACTATATTCATTTCATTCGATAAAACCGTTTGTGAGATAGAATTAAAAATAACATTTTTATCGTTGCCAGTTATGAGGATATTTTCAGTGTATAGGGAAACGATTTCAATTGTCTTAAAAAAAATCTGATATATTTGTAGCATAAACACATAAACTAAAACGTTGCTTGCTTTATAAGGGAAAAGTTTTCACATGATTTGGCAGGGACACTTTTGTAACCAACACACAGATGACACTTGTGTTCCTTAATTTTCCAATGAACAGATTTCATGTGTACATCAAGGTCTCTTTTTTTTGCTCGCAGGTGATTGATTGAAGGTCATCTTCTCTATTTGTAACATATTCACAACGTTGCCACCTGCGTTACCTAACTTTCAAATGGACAGATTTTACGTGTCCATCAAGCTTTTCTTTTACACTCGCAGCATACTCACATAGGTGACACTTGTGTTCTCTAATTTTCAAATGAACAGATTTAACGTGTCTTTCAAGGTTTCGTTTTTCACTCGCGGCAAACTCGCATAAGTGACACCTGTATTTCTTGATTTTCAAATGAACAGTTTTTACATGTCGCTGAATGTTGGATTTCTGATTAGCAGCGAATTCACACAGGTGACATTTGTGTTTCTTGACATTCGAATGAACGCAGTCGATGTGCTTTTTGAGGCTCACTTTTCTACTTGTAACGTAGTCACATAGGTGACACTCGTGATCTTTGATTTTCAAATGAACAGATTTTACGTGTCCATCAAGTTTTTCTTTAACACTCGCAGCGTACTCGCATAGGTGACACCTGTGTTCCCTCATTTTCAAATGAACAGATTTTATGTGTCTATCGAGGTTTCGTTTTTCACTCGCAGCAAACTCACATAAGTGGCACCTGTGCTCTCTAATTTTCAAATGAACGGATTTCACGTGATGCTGGATGATACTTTTAGTACTTGCAGCATAATCACACAAGTGACATTTGTGTTTCTCCATATTCAAATGAACACCATTAATGTGCACGTCGAGTTCGTTTTTTCTACTAGCAGTAAATTCGCACAAGTGACACTTGTGTTCCCCAGTTTTCAAATGAACACATTGTATGTGTGCCTCAAGGGAATTTTTTCTACTCGCAGCAAATTCGCATAAGTGACACCTGTGTTTCCTAATTTTTAAATGAACAGATTTTACGTGAGCATCAAGGGTTTCTTTTAAATACGCAGCATATTCACAAAGGTGGCATTTGTATTTCTTAATATTCATATGAACAGTGTCAACGTGCTTTCGAAGATTCCATTTTCTACTGGTAAAATAGTCGCATAAATGACACTTGTGTTCTTCATTTTTTATATGAACAGATTTTATGTGAATGTTGAGGGTTTTTCTAGAAGTTGCAGCATATTCACAAAGGTGGCATTTATGTTTATTAATATTCGAATGAACACGCTTGACATGCCTCAGAAGGTACTCTCTTCTACTCGTAAAAAACTCACATAAATGACACTTGTGTTCCTTAACTTCATTTGCAGGATCTAATACTTGATTCATTTCTAAAACTATGGAATTTGGGGTACTTTCTTCATTCTTCATTTCATATTCTTCCCTCTCATGAACACTTTCTTCATCTATGAATTGTTCACAAATATCCATTTTTTCTGATTTAACATCCCACTTCTTGTCATCTTTACAAATGGTAGTAAGATCATACTGTTCATCTGCAGGATAATCAACCAAGTGACATTTAGGAAATTCACACTTTTCCAAGTCAGTTGTTTCAGAGATATTCATCAATGGATCTAATACTCTAGGCGTCACTTTGGTAAAAGAGGCAGGTGATTGATTTACATGAACTTCTATAACTAAAGATTTTGAGTAACTTTCTTCCTTCTTTATTATATTATATTCATCTCTATCATGAACTTCTTCATCTCTGGACTGTTGAGAAATTTCCGCAATTTCTAATTTAACATCCCATTTATTGTCATCTTTAGGTCTGGCAGTATGATCGTCCTGTTCATCAAGATACTTCTTTTCTCCTGAAGTATAATTAACCAAGTGACATTTAGGCAATTCACACTGCTCCAAGTCAGTTGTTTTAGAGTTATTCATCAGTGGATCTAATCCTGGAGGCATTTCTTTGGTGAAAGAAGCATTGACTTCTATAACTGTAGAATTTAAGTTACATTTTTCATTCTTATATTTCTCTCCATGATGGACACGTTCATCATTAATGAACTCTTCAAACATGTCCACGATTCCAAATTTTTCTTGTAACTTCACTCTGAAAGAAATCAGACTTTTTAAGTCTCTTGGTTCTAAATGAAGATAATTTATAAACGAATGAAAGATTTTGAAGGAATGATAGATGTAAGTATAAAAATATATACTAACTCATTATAGGTAATTTGTTTCTCTTCTTTAATATTAATACAACGTTCACCCTCCATTGTTTACAAATTACAAATTAATGATCTGTAATAATTATTTACCAAGTTCACCACCTACTCACCTACTCTGTAATCTGTGTTCACCACCATAGAGAATTCCTTTTTCTTTGTTCACCACGGAGTTCAACCACAGACAACTAAGATTCTCATACACAGAAAAGTGGCTTTTTTCTTCTTCTTCTCGTTCGCGTCTTTTTTTCGACGCTTGGGCTCGACCGTAAGTGGCTTTGTTTTCATGGATATGATCCAGAGATCCATATCTCTGATATGATCACAGAACAGTGAGATAGTCTTCTAGTTATTACCAGAAACGGGAAAAATAAACGACGCTGCGATCGCTAAGAGAATCGATAAACGGAGGGAAATTTGAAATGAACTGCCTTCATTTTATTTTAGGTAATGTGTCACCGTAATTTTCCCTAATGATTTAGGGAATAGGATAAATATTCATTTTCTGATTTAAATGTAAAAAATACCATAATTTACAATATAAAGATTTTTGTATCTTTTCTAGAGTTTGTTTTAATACCAAAGTATTTATCTACATTGGCGTAGAAACAATTGAAGTCCATGAGAAATTACGAAAGTTCTTGGACAGAGACTGTCTCTGTCTTGGACAACAAACTTAAGCAAAGTTTTAGGTGGCCGAGTTTTTTTGGCGGGGAGTGTAGCTTCTATAACTCTAGAGATCGCCTCAGTAGACAGTCCACCATGAATCTTCAGGTTTGAAGGGTTTATTCCTTATTTCAGAATTAATGGAAAACAGGCATTTTTAAAACCATTGTTTGAGTAAATAGTTCAGATAGCTTTTGTTCTATCGACTTAAGGTTTTTCTTATTTCTTCTGGAATGGAAATAAGAGAAGTTCAAATATTGGCTCTTTTCTGCGAAATCATTTAGCGCAACTATTTTTCCGTGTAATTATCTACTAATAAACGTAGATATTCATTGAATATTATTATCATTTTTTTATGTTTGCATATTAATAAACAAGTTAACATCAGAAAGAAAATATTTATTTATAAGAATCATTATCAATTTGGTAATGGTATGCAATGTGAAAAATATAAAAAATATATACAGGGTGGTGACAAATTCAATGCTCACCACTAATATCTTCCAAGCTATACAGTGTGGCCTAATGAATGGATAATATGGAGCCTGCGGGTAGAGGACTCTATGGCGGTTCAGAAAAATATATTTTACGTTTATTAAAAATGCATTGGTTTTCGAGATATTGGAGATTTTCGAAAATTCAAGAGAATCACACTCTTCGCCACTCGTTTTGCAGGCAAGACTTCAAATGAAGGAATTTTTCAAACTGTATTTTGTTTAGTATTCCTGGATAGATGATCTATCGAATGTAATTCATTATTTTTGAGGCGCATGAATAGTTCTTCATAAAAAAAGATCTAACTCAACTTTTCCGTCTTGCTTATTTTTTTTCATAAGTTCAACCTACCGTGGTGTAAAAAATAATATGGTTACTTGGGAGCCAATGCAAGAAAAAACATGCCCGTTTCATTGAGATTCCGAAATGGTTTAACTCTCTGTATTTTCAGCATTTGATACAAAATGAATTCCTATTACAATCAATTGAGGCCTAGTTTAATGTGAACACTGTTTCTAAAATTTTTAGCAGCTAAAATGAGAAATGCAAGCAAAATAAAGCAATGATCTATAAGATCATAAGATCTCTATAGAGCATGTACTGAAGCTTATAGTGGCCTCTTAGAGCATCTTTTGCGAAATTGAATTCAATGAAACGATACTCATTTTCAAATTGTTGATATGCAATGAAGCTATGATTCATTAGCAAGTGTAGACTATAGAGCATGTATCAGAACTCATGGTGGCCAATTTAAACATTATTTGTGAAACTTTATTCAATGAAACGATATTTCAAAATTAGTTTGTCTCGTTTTCTTTTATTATTGAACCCCAACGTTGTGAAATCAATATTTTCAAATTAATTTCAAGTTATGAATTAAATTTCAGCATTTTTGTAACAAAGATCTTGACTCAATGTAATAGAAATTAATTTTAAGCTTTTTATCTTAATTAAAAAAGTGCTAAAATTCACTTCGTTATTTGAAATTCGCTTAAAAACTATTAACTTTATAACTATAGGGCTTAATAATGAAAGAATATGAGAGAAAAAAACCAATTTTAAAATATCGTTTAATTGAATCGATTTTTACAAAAAATGTTCAGAGTGGGCATCAGGAGCTCTTCTAGATGCTTTAAAACTTCTTATGAATAATTGCTTTATTCTGCTTGCAAGTCTCATTTCAGTTGCCTAAAATTAAAGAAAAAGGCTTACATCAAACTCTGCCTTGACTCATTGTATTAGAAATTTATTTTGTATTTAATGCTGAAAATAGAGTGAGTTATACCATTTCAGAATCTCAGTGAAACAGGCATGTTTTCTGTTGCTTTGGCACTCAGGTAACCATATTATTTTTTTACACCACGCTGGGTTGAACTGCGGTCCTCTACCCGCAGGCTCCATATTATCCATTCATTACCACACCCTGTATATAGAAATTTCGTTTATTGACAAAAAGTCATTTGCATTTTTGTGAGTCTTCCAACATGACGTTCTTCAACTCTTAATATTTTCGTTTGTTCTCGATGTATAATGAAAAATCGGAAATATAAAATATATAAGGTGTCCCAAAACTAGTGATTCAAACGTCACACTATAGAGTAGACCAAATATTATCGAATGACACCAACATTAGTTCAACGAAAATGTACCGTTTACAAAATAATCAGAATTTTATTAAAATACCTAGAGTTGCCGATTTTCGAACTATTTTTCTTGATCACAGGGCCAGTTTGTGAAAGAGGATATCGATTTCAAATTATATTGAACTAAGATTATTGTTTTATATCCCCTAATTGAAATTATTTCAAGTAGTTAATCGATAACCTAAGTAAATGTAAATTAAAACAATTTTTTTACATGATTTTTATTACTCAGAATAAACCCCCTCTATAGGGGTGATAATATGGGAGAAAAACGCTATCCTTAATCACAAATTGGCCTTGTGATTGAAAAAATAGTTCGAAAATCGGCAACTTTAGGTTAGGTTTTTTCAGAAACGGTACATTTCCGCTCAACTAATGCTGGTGTCATTCGATAGTATTTGATCTACTCTATCGTGGTGTTACGTTTGATTCACTAGTTTTGGGACACCCTGTATACCTTCTTTTTTTTTGAATGACTTAGTTTGTCGAATAAGAAGGGGATTAATCAAATTTGTTACCACACTGTTTATTTGTCACAAAGATACATAACTGACTAGTTATTTGAATGTTCAGTTTTTACGTGCTCCGAAAGCCTTTTTTTGGCACTCGTAGCATATTCACAAAGGTGACATTTATGTTCCCTTATATTCAAATGAATAGTGTCGACATGCTTTTTGAGGTCGTTTTTTCTATTAGTCATATGCTCGCAAAGATGACACTTGTATTTCTTAATATTTAAATGTACTGTGTTTATGTGCATTGTAAGGTGCGTTTTGTTACTCGCAGCAAATTCACACATATGACACTTGTGTTCCTTGATTTTTAAATGAACAGATTTAACATGCACATCAAGCTTATGTTTTTTACTAGCAGCGAATTCGCATAAATGACACCTGTGTTCCCTGATATTCAAATGAACAGATTTTATGTGATCATCAAGCAAAGGGTTCGTATACGTCTCATAGTCACATAGGTGACATTTGTGTTTCTTAATGTGCAAATGAACACGATTGACATGACTTTCAAGATGCCGTTTTGTGCTTGTAACATGGTCACATAGATGACATTTATATTCCTTAATTTTCAAGTGAACAGATTCGACGTGCTTATCAAGGTACACTTTTCTACTTGTAACATACTCGCATAGGTGACACTTGAGATCCTTAATTTTCAAATGAACGGATTTTATATGTAGGTCCAGGCTAGTTTTCCCACTTGCAGCATATTCACATAAGTGACATTTATATTCCTTGATATTCAAATGAACAGTTTTTATATGCATCTCGAGGGTGTTTTTCTGACTTGCAGCATATTCACATAGATGACACTTCTGATCCTTAATTTTCATATGAACAGATTTAACATGTCTATCGAGTTTCAGCTTTACACTCGCAGCAAATTCACATAAGTGACACCTGTGTTCCCTAATTTTTAAATGAACAGATTTTATGTGAGCCTCAAGGTTCGCCTTGAAATACCCAGCATATTCGCAAAGGTGGCATTTGTGTCTTTTGATTTTCATATGAACAGAATTAACATGTTTTTGAAGTATGTCTTTTTCACTTGTTGAATAATAACATAGTTGACACTTGTGTTCCTCAATTTTACACAATGGATCCGACACTCGATACATTTCTTTGGTAAGAGAGGGAGGCGTTTGATTCTCCTCATACTTTATTATATATTTTTCTCTACCATGGACTCCTTCATCTACGATTTCTTCATAAATGTCCACAATTTCTGATTTAACATCTGGTTTACTATCATCTTCAAGACTGGCAATATGATCATAAAGATCCTTCTCTTCGCCTGCAGGACAATCAACCAAATCACATTTAGGAAATTCACACTGTTCCAAGTTAGTTGGTTTAGAGTTACTCATCAATGGATCTGATACAAGAGGCGTCACTTTGGTAAAAGAAGCAGGTGATTGATTTGCATCATCTTCGATATCTAAGAAATTTGTGTGACTTTCTTCATTCTTGTTACTAGCATTATTTCCACTTGTAACAAACTCACAGAAGTGATCCTTGATTTTTGAATGAACAAATTTAGCATGCCGTCTAATCTCCGATGTTCCAAAGGCAGCATAATCACAATAGTGACATTTGTGATTCTTCATCTTCAAATGAACACGGTTGATGTGATACTGAAGCATAACTCTTCTACTTGTAGCATAGTCGCATAGATGACACTCGTAATCCTTAATTTTCAAATGAACAGATTTTACGTGTTTTTTAATATCATATTCACCATTGGCAGCATAATCACAAAAGTTACATTTGCGTTTCTTGATATTAGAATGAACACTATCGACTTGTTTCTGAAGGTGCACTTTTTTACCCTGACACTTGTGTTGCTTAATTTTCCAATGAATTGAATTTCTGATTACATCAAGGTCAATTTTTTTACTCATATTCGATTCATTTGCATCGACTTCTTTAACTAAGGAATTTGAGTATCTTTCTTCATTTTTAATTATGTATTCCTCTCTATCATGAACTCCTTCTTTATCTACAAATTGCTCAGAAATGTCTATGATTCCTAATTTAGCATGCCATTTCTCGTCATCTTTAGGACTGTCATTATGGTCATACTGTATGTGTTCCTCAATACATTTTTCTTCACGTGTAGGATGACCAACCAAATGACAGTTAGAAAAATCACACTGGTTCAAGTTTATCGATTCAGATTTAGTCGGTAGATCTAATACTCCAGCTATTTCTTTGGTAAAAGAGGCAGGTGATTGATTTGCATCAACTTCCATAACTATGGAATTTGTGTAACTTTCTTCATTCATTATTACATATATTATTCTCTATCATGAACGCCTTCGTCTATAAATTGTTCTAAAATGTGCACAATTCCATGATATAAGAACGTTTAAGCTACATTCGCAATCAATTCACGGGCCGAAGTGCACTTCGGCACGGAAGCTTAGCAGATGGCGTTCTCCGTTACCATTCACAATGAAATTCAAGACCAAATTTCTTGCAAGTCGCAAACTATCACTTCGGCAAGGAATTTCGTGCCGGCTATAGATGATGCTGATGCTTATGTTTTGATCAGTTACATTTTTGATTCATTTGAGTATATGGTTCCAAGATTATTGCGAATGGTAAATTTCGTGCCGAAGTGCACTTCGGCCCGCGAATTGATTGTGAATGCAGCTTTATTCTTATATCATGCACAATTCTGTTTATAATCTTTGACCTTGACATTCATTGTCATCAAAGATTATAGATCTATAATCTTTGATTGTCATGATGACATTTTAACCATAGAACACAGAATATTACTAAAACCATCGAATAGTTTTTTTTTTCTTATTGTATTGTGCTTGTCAGAGAGGTCATCTACACATTGAACCATTGGAGTTTTTTCTACCTCCATGGACCATGCATTGAACACATCATCTTCAAAGAAACCTATTAGTATAAAATAATTATTACATTATTACATTTTACGAACAATATTTATCACCTTCCGAAATATTCTTCAGTCATTCACATAGACCTAATAAAATATAATCGATTTCAAGCGAATAACCAATGATAACTGCGGTTATTGCTGGTTTTGCCCTTGGTTATGTCCCTTCACAACTTCTAACCTCACTACAATAACCAGAAGTTTAACCCAGCTCTCGAGTATGGTTATCTCCGGTTATCTGCGGTCCAAAATGATGACGTTGAAGGGCTATTTCATGACGTCACGACATTATAACCAATAATAACCAAAAGCGCTTGAATGCAGTTGGTTATTGTTGGTTATCTTTGGTAATTACCAATGATGACCAGGTTATTCGCTTGAAATCGATTTATATGTGTGTATGTATTATTATGTCTATGGTCATTCAAGTGTTGCTTTCTGGTTGCTTATCTCCGACGTAAAGTGATTGATCGTGTTGTGATTATTTCATTAATTTTCGTTCTTCACTTTTGAATGAAAAGAAATGGATACAGGTAGACAATGTGTTAAAATTGAAGAAGAGGTGCATATTGTGGGTGACGAGTGAGTATTTTTTCCTGTGTCCATCACCTCTCTATTTTTCACATAGTTCAATTGACAAACAATTTTTTTCAGCATTAAGTTAGAAGAAAAATTAGATGTTCTTGAACAATTTGTAGATGAACAAGGAGTTCATGGCAGAAAAGAATATATAAGCAAGAATGAAGAAAGTGACCCAAATAACTTAATCACAGAAACTGTTGCAAATCAATTATCAACAGCGTCTTTTACAAAACTATTGCCCCAAATGTTAGAAACACTGAAAGACTCCGAATGGGCTCACTTGGAGACAGATTATAAAGAGAGCCTTATGATACCTACAAAATCCGTTCATTTGAATATTGAAGATCACAATTGCACCTTTTGTGATTTTATTACAAATTCAAGAGATGTCCTTCAAAACCATATTGATTCTGTTCATTTGAATATAAAAGAACACAAATGTCATTTATGTGAATATACTACGAGTAGAAAATTCCTCATTGGGAGACATGTTAAATCTGTTCATTTGAAAATCAAGAATCACCAGTGTAACTTGTGCGATTATGTTACAAATAGAAAAGAATCCCTTCGAAGTCATATTGATTCTGTCCATTTAAATATCAGGAGAAATGAATGTCACTTTTGTGAATATGCCTCGAGTAATAAAAGTAACCTCGAAAAACATATGAAGTCAGTTCATTCGAATATAAAAGAACACAAGTGTCACCTATGTAAGTATGATACAACTTCCAAAGCCAACCTGAGACAGCATGTCAACTCGGTTCATTTAAATATCAAGAAATATAAATGCCAATTATGTGAATACGCTGCAAGTCAAAAAAGTACTCTCGACATGCATGTAAAATCGGTCCATTTGAAAATTAAGGAACATAAATGTCACTTATGTGATTATGCTGCGTGTAAAAATCAGGATCTGGCAGTACACATAAAATCTTTTCATTTGGATATCAAGGAGCACAAGTGTCATCTATGCAAGTATTCCACGAATGTTGAACCTTACCTTAAGAAGCATATCAAAACGGTTCATTTAAATATCAAGAAATACAAGTGTCACTTATGTGAATATGCTTCGAGTGTGAATAAGGACCTGGAAGTACACATAAAATCTTTCCATTTGAAAATAAAGGAGCTCGGCTGTCATTTTTGCGAGTTTGTCACAAATATAAAATGTGACCTTCGGAGGCACATCAACACGGTTCATTTAAATATCAAGGAGCACAAATGTCACTTATGTGATTATGCCGCGAACGAGAAACACCACCTTGAGAGACACGTAAAATCTGTTCATTTCAAAATAAAGGATCACAAGTGTCTCCAATGCGATTATGATACAACCAGTAAAAATCTACTTCAGAGGCATATCAACGTGGTTCATTTGAATATCAAGAAACACAAGTGTCAGTTCTGTGATTTCGTTACGAGTAGAAAAGATAGGCTGGGAAATCATGTCAGCTCTGTTCATTTAAATATCAAAGAGCATAAGTGTGACTCATGTGATTATGCCACAAGTGTGAAATTTAACCTCAATGAACACATTAAAACAGTTCATTTGAAAATAAAGACACACAAGTGTCCCTTATGTGAGTATGTTACAAATAGAAAACATTTGCTTCGGAAGCATGTAGACTCTGTTCATTCGAACGTGAAGGAAGAAGACAAGTGATAGTTTTTTGAATATGCTATAATGGACCTTGAATGGGATGTAAAATCTAATTTTTTTTTAAATTAAGAGTGAATAATTGTAAACTTGTTGACTATGTAAATTTTGTTCATTTGAAAGTGATATTGTGATTATGCGACAAATATAACTGGTTATATTTCAAGGCACTGTTGATTCAACAATTTGAAAACCCATTGCACAACTAATATTATGAAGACTGCGTAAACTGAACCAGGGAGCAAACCAACAAGGTTATTATGGAAGTATCCATACACCATCAAAACAGAAAAGCATACATACTAAGGATAAACTATCAGCACTTTTCGTATCTTTTATACATGGTGATGTTCATCTTAAGAGTGAAATTTCATAGTTTAATAACTCTTCAACGAATCGACTGAATGATTTAAAATTTTGTAATTTTACTAACGCTTTTCTTCAATATTTCTGAAACTGAATCAATCATTTGAAGAAACGTATTTGAAAATTCATCATAAAAAACTACGGTGGCAATAAATTTTAACTGAAATTTTGGGTAGTACATTTCAAATTATTCATTCACCTAGCGATCGCAGCACCCCCTATTTTCCCGATCGTTGTCAGAGATCAGAGACAGAGATTGTCTCTGATCGTTCTCCTATCCCACTCCATATTCTGTGGTATGAAACACAGAAACAATGATCATATTCCAGACTCTATGGCCAATGTCAAAAGGAAAAGATTATCTTTGAGAAAAGGATTTTACCAAGGATTCCTCGTTGATTTTACTAATTTTACACGATTTTCTGCGTTTTGGTTGGACTGACAAGAAAAATAAATGAAAAATACATATGGGCGAACTATGTATCAATCAGAGACAACTCTCTGGTATCAATATTAAAGAAGAGGTACACATTACCTGTGATGAGTAAGTATATTATATTTATTATGGTTTTATCACCTTATAAGCATTTATGTAATCTTTTCACCACTACCAAGGTCACTCAGTAGTACAATTGACCCATAAATTCTGATTTTTTTCAGAGTGAAGTTGAAAGAAGAAAAGATCGTGGACATTTTTGAACAATTTATAGACAAAGAAGAAGTTTTTGATAGGGAGAAATATATAATTCGGAATGAGGAAACTAACTCAAATTTCTTGATTAAAAAAGTCGATGCAAGTTTGTCAACTGCCTCGTTTACCGAAGAAGTATCATATCCACCAAGTAATAAACTCCAACCACTGCTTCACATGGAACAGTGTGAATTTCCTAAATGTGAAAATGATTATTCTTCAGGTGAAGAGAAATATCTTGAGGAGCACATACAGTATGATCAAACAGCCAGTATTGAAAGTGGCGTAAACCCTATTCATTTGAATATTAAGCAACACAAGTGTCATCGATGTGAATTTGCTGGGAGTGTAAAATCTGAACTCAAAAGACACATGAAATCGGTTCATTTGAGAATTAAGGAATACAGGTGTCACTTATGTGAATATACAGCGAATGTTAAACCAAAACTTGATAGACACGTAAAATCTGTCCATTTGAAAATTAAGGAACACGAATGTCATTTATGTGAGTATGCTACAAGTAGGAAAGAGTACCTTCAATCACATGTCGAGCGAATTCATTTAAATGTTAAGAAATACAAATGTCAACTTTGCGAGTATGCTGCAAGCACTAAAGTGTACCTACAAAATCATGTTGACTTTGTTCATTTGAATATCAAGAAAAACAAATGTCACTTGTGTGACTATGCCGCCAGTGAGAAGAGTACCGTCCAAAAACATGTAAAATCTGTGCATTTGAAAATTAAAAAACACAAGTGTCATCTATGTGAGTTTGTTACGAGTAGAAAATGGGATCTTCAAAGTCATGTGGAGCGTGTCCATTTGGAAGTTAAGAGATACGAATGCCACTTCTGTGACTATGCTGCATTCTTGAAACCAGCCCTCGAAGTTCACATTAAATCTAATCATTTGAATATCAAGGAACATCGGTGCCACTTATGCGAATATGCTGCGAATAGAAAAATGGATCTTGAAGTACACATCAAATCTGTTCATTTGAAAATTAAGGACTACAAGTGTCAATTATGTGAATTTGCTGCTAACGTAAAACAAAAACTTGATAGACACGTGAAATCCGTTCATTTAAAAATTAAGGGACACAAGTGTCAGCATTGTGATTTTGTTACGAGTAGAAAAGACGCTCTTCGAAAGCATGTTGAACGTGTTCATTTGAATATCAAGAAACAGGAAAGTAGCCTTTGTGAATATGCTCCCTGTGAGGAACATCCAACAACAAGCAAGATCTGTTCAATTGAAAATTGAAGAATACAGATCTCCTCATCTGAATTCTGTGACAGTGTGAAAGATAAACTTGATGGACACGTAAAATCTGTTCATTTGAAATATCTTGAGTGTCATCTATGTTACAAGTAGAGAAGTGTACCTTTAAAAGCATGTCGATTGTGTATATTTAATCATAGACCTAGAGAGAAATAGACATTGCATTGCCTTGCTGAAGATCACGCTCTATGACTAATATAAAAACCTCACATTCAACATCGTATAAAATTTGTTGATTTCAATAGTAATTAGCGATATTCATTTGTGTAACCCTGTTACAAATATATTTTTTATATTTACAGCTGATTTCCTTTATTTTGTTTCCTTCATCTGAATGTAAAATCAGTTTTCTGTCAGATTTAGACTGAGCCTTGAATAACGAAACAAGTAAAATCACTGTTGGTCACAAATATGGAGGGTACCCTCCATAGTCACAAACAAAGCCCTCGCTCCTTGAGTAGATGGCGCCTGCCACACAAATAGAAAATAGCTGAGAACCCTTATATACAAAGAAGAATAAAACATAAGATTCAGTGATTAGTGCACTGATAAGATTAATGTCATTCTATGAACACATTGTTTCATTTCTGTGATTTGGAA